>NW_026015415.1:0-58045 GCF_020379485.1 Brassica napus | reverse complement strand
ATTCCCTGTTTCCCAGTTTGGAATAGCACAGCTTCTTCGTCGTTCCAATCCAACCCAGGATGACTCTCTTTGTGAGAAGCTTGATTTGGAACTAAAGTGGTGGAGAATCACCCGGAGTTGAATAAATCTCATAGGAGTTGGGAAATGAAGAAGTCTATCCCACTTTCAAATCAGTTGATTCCAGTTTCCCAGTTGGGAATAGCACAGCTTCCTCGTTGTTCCATAAACCAGGATGAATCTCTTTGTAAGAAGCTTGATGGATACATAAAGTGGTGGAGAATCACCAGGAAGTTGAATAAATCTCATAGGATTGGCATGAATGAAGAAGTTATCCCACTTTCAAATCAGTGATTCCAGGTTCCAGTTGGGAATAGAACAGCTGTCGTCGTTCCAATCAAACCAGGATGGAATCACTTTGTAAGAAGCTTGATTTGGATACATAAAGTGGTGGAGAATCACCAGGAAGTTGAATAAATCTCATAGGAGTTGGCATGAAGAAGTTATCCCACTTTCAAATCAGGTGATTCCAGTTTCCCAGTTTGGGAATAGCACAGCTTCTTCGTCGTTCCAATCAAACCAGGATGAATCACTTTGTAAGAAGCTTGATTTGGATACATAAGTGGTGGAGAATCACCAGGAAGTTGAAATAAATCTCATAGGAGTTGGCATGAAGAAAGTTATCCCACTTTCAAATCAGGTGATTCCAGTTCCCAGTTTGGGAATAGCACAGCTTCTTCGTCGTTCCAATCAAACCAGGATGAATTCTTTGTAAGAGAGCTTGATTTGGATACATAAAGTGGTGGAGAATCACCAGGAAGTTGAATAAATCTCATAGGAGTTGGCATGAAGAAGTTATCCCACTTTCAAATCAGGTGATTCCAGTTTCCCAGTTGGGAATAGCACAGCTTCTTCGTCGTTCCAATCAAACCAGATGAATCATTGTAAGAAGCTTGATTTGGATACATAAAGTGGTGGAGAATCACCAGGAAGTTGAATAAATCTCATAGGAGTTGGGCACGAAGAAGTTATCCCACTTTCAAATCAGGTGATTCCAGTTTCCCAGTTTGGGAATAGCACAGCTTCTTCGTCGTTCCAATCAAACCAGGATGAATCTCTTTGTAAGAAGCTTGATTTGGACATAAAGTGGTGGAGAATCACCAGGAAGTTGAATAAATCTCATAGGAGTTGGCATGAAGAAGTTATCCCACTTTCAAATCAGGTGATTCCAGTTTCCCAGTTTGGGAATAGCACAGCTTCTTCGTCGTTCCAATCAAACCAGGATGAATCACTTTGTAAGAAGCTTGATTTGGATACATAAAGTGGTGGAGAATCACCAGGAAGTTGAATAAATCTCATAGGAGTTGGCATGAAGAAGTTATCCCACTTTCAAATCAGGTGATTCCAGTTTCCCAGTTGGGAAAATAGCACAGCTTCTTCGTCGTTCCAATCAAACCAGGATGAATCTCTTTGTAAGAAGCTTGATTTGGATACATAAAGTGGTGGAGAATCACCAGGAAGTTGAAATAAATCTCATAGGAGTTGGCATGAAAGAAGTTATCCCACTTTCAAATCAGGTGATTCCAGTTTCCCAGTTTGGGAATAGCACAGCTTCTTCGTCGTTCCAATCAAACCAGGATAAATCACTTTGTAAGAAGCTTGATTTGGATACATAAAGTGGTGGAGAATCACCAGGAAGTTGAATAAATCTCATAGGAGTTGGGATGAAGAAGTTATCCCACTTTCAAATCAGGTGATTCCAGTTTCCCAGTTTGGGAATAGCACAGCTTCTTCGTCGTTCCAATCAAACCAGGATGAATCTCTTTGTAAGAAGCTTGATTTGGATACATAAAGTGGTGGAGAATCACCAGGAAGTTGAATAAATCTCATAGGAGTTGGGATGAAGAAGTTATCCCACTTTCAAATCAGGTGATTCCAGTTTCCCAGTTTGGGAATAGCACAGCTTCTTCGTCGTTCCAATCAAACCAGGATGAATCTCTTGTGAAGAAGCTTGATTTGGATACATAAAGTGGTGGAGAATCACCAGGAAGTTGAATAAATCTCATAGGAGTTGGCATGAAGAAGTTATCCCACTTTCAAATCAGGTGATTCCAGTTTCCCAGTTTGGGAATAGCACAGCTTCTTCGTCGTTCCAATCAAACCAGGATGAATCTCTTTGTAAGAAGCTTGATTTGGATACATAAAGTGGTGGAGAATCACCAGGAAGTTGAATAAATCTCATAGGAGTTGGCATGAAGAAGTTATCCCACTTTCAAATCAGGTGATTCCAGTTTCCCAGTTTGGGAATAGCACAGCTTCTTCGTCGTTCCAATCAAACCAGGATGAATCTCTTTGTAAGAAGCTTGATTTGGATACATAAAGTGGTGGAGAATCACCAGGAAGTTGAATAAATCTCATAGGAGTTGGCATGAAGAAGTTATCCCACTTTCAAATCAGGTGATTCCAGTTTCCCAGTTTGGGAATAGCACAGCTTCTTCGTCGTTCCAATCAAACCAGGATGAATCTCTTTGTAAGAAGCTTGATTTGGATACATAAAGTGGTGGAGAATCACCAGGAAGTTGAATAAATCTCATAGGAGTTGGCATGAAGAAGTTATCCCACTTTCAAATCAGGTGATTCCAGTTTCCCAGTTTGGGAATAGCACAGCTTCTTCGTCGTTCCAATCAAACCAGGATGAATCACTTTGTAAGAAGCTTGATTTGGATACATAAAGTGGTGGAGAATCACCAGGAAGTTGAATAAATCTCATAGGAGTTGGCATGAAGAAGTTATCCCACTTTCAAATCAGGTGATTCCAGTTTCCCAGTTTGGGAATAGCACAGCTTCTTCGTCGTTCCAATCAAACCAGGATGAATCTCTTTGTAAGAAGCTTGATTTGGATACATAAAGTGGTGGAGAATCACCAGGAAGTTGAATAAATCTCATAGGAGTTGGCATGAAGAAGTTATCCCACTTTCAAATCAGGTGATCAGGTGATTCCAGTTTCCCAGTTTGGGAATAGCACAGCTTCTTCGTCGTTCCAATCAAACCAGGATGAATCTCTTTGTAAGAAGCTTGATTTGGATACATAAAGTGGTGGAGAATCACCAGGAAGTTGAATAAATCTCATAGGAGTTGGCATGAAGAAGTTATCCCACTTTCAAATCAGGTGATTCCAGTTTCCCAGTTTGGGAATAGCACAGCTTCTTCGTCGTTCCAATCAAACCAGGATGAATCACTTTGTAAGAAGCTTGATTTGGATACATAAAGTGGTGGAGAATCACCAGGAAGTTGAATAAATCTCATAGGAGTTGGCATGAAGAAGTTATCCCACTTTCAAATCAGGTGATTCCAGTTTCCCAGTTTGGGAATAGCACAGCTTCTTCGTCGTTCCAATCAAACCAGGATGAATCTCTTTGTAAGAAGCTTGATTTGGATACATAAAGTGGTGGAGAATCACCAGGAAGTTGAATAAATCTCATAGGAGTTGGCATGAAGAAGTTATCCCACTTTCAAATCAGGTGATTCCAGTTTCCCAGTTTGGGAATAGCACAGCTTCTTCGTCGTTCCAATCAAACCAGGATGAATCACTTTGTAAGAAGCTTGATTTGGATACATAAAGTGGTGGAGAATCACCAGGAAGTTGAATAAATCTCATAGGAGTTGGCATGAAGAAGTTATCCCACTTTCAAATCAGGTGATTCCAGTTTCCCAGTTTGGGAATAGCACAGCTTCTTCGTCGTTCCAATCAAACCAGGATGAATCTCTTTGTAAGAAGCTTGATTTGGATACATAAAGTGGTGGAGAATCACCAGGAAGTTGAATAAATCTCATAGGAGTTGGCATGAAGAAGTTATCCCACTTTCAAATCAGGTGATTCCAGTTTCCCAGTTTGGAATAGCACAGCTTCTTCGTCGTTCCAATCAAACCAGGATGAATCACTTTGTAAGAAGCTTGATTTGGATACATAAAGTGGTGGAGAATCACCAGGAAGTTGAATAAATCTCATAGGAGTTGGCATGAAGAAGTTATCCCACTTTCAAATCAGGTGATTCCAGTTCCCAGTTTGGGAATAGCACAGCTTCTTCGTCGTTCCAATCAAACCAGGATGAATCACTTTGTAAGAAGCTTGATTTGGATACATAAAGTGGTGGAGAATCACCAGGAAGTTGAATAAATCTCATAGGAGTTGGCATGAAGAAGTTATCCCACTTTCAAATCAGGTGATTCCAGTTTCCCAGTTTGGGAATAGCACAGCTTCTTCGTCGTTCCAATCAAACCAGGATGAATCACTTTGTAAGAAGCTTGATTTGGATACATAAAGTGGTGGAGAATCACCAGGAAGTTGAATAAATCTCATAGGAGTTGGGATGAAGAAGTTATCCCACTTTCAAATCAGGTGATTCCAGTTTCCCAGTTTGGGAATAGCACAGCTTCTTCGTCGTTCCAATCAAACCAGGATGAATCTCTTTGTAAGAAGCTTGATTTGGATACATAAAGTGGTGGAGAATCACCAGGAAGTTGAATAAATCTCATAGGAGTTGGCATGAAGAAGTTATCCCACTTTCAAATCAGGTGATTCCAGTTTCCCAGTTTGGGAATAGCACAGCTTCTTCGTCGTTCCAATCAAACCAGGATGAATCACTTTGTAAGAAGCTTGATTTGGATACATAAAGTGGTGGAGAATCACCAGGAAGTTGAATAAATCTCATAGGAGTTGGGATGAAGAAGTTATCCCACTTTCAAATCAGGTGATTCCAGTTTCCCAGTTTGGGAATAGCACAGCTTCTTCGTCGTTCCAATCAAACCAGGATGAATCTCTTTGTAAGAAGCTTGATTTGGATACATAAAGTGGTGGAGAATCACCAGGAAGTTGAATAAATCTCATAGGAGTTGGCATGAAGAAGTTATCCCACTTTCAAATCAGGTGATTCCAGTTTCCCAGTTTGGGAATAGCACAGCTTCTTCGTCGTTCCAATCAAACCAGGATGAATCACTTTGTAAGAAGCTTGATTTGGATACATAAAGTGGTGGAGAATCACCAGGAAGTTGAATAAATCTCATAGGAGTTGGGATGAAGAAGTTATCCCACTTTCAAATCAGGTGATTCCAGTTTCCCAGTTTGGGAATAGCACAGCTTCTTCGTCGTTCCAATCAAACCAGGATGAATCTCTTTGTAAGAAGCTTGATTTGGATACATAAAGTGGTGGAGAATCACCAGGAAGTTGAATAAATCTCATAGGAGTTGGCATGAAGAAGTTATCCCACTTTCAAATCAGGTGATTCCAGTTTCCAGTTTGGGAATAGCACAGCTTCTTCGTCGTTCCAATCAAACCAGGATGAATCACTTTGTAAGAAGCTTGATTTGGATACATAAAGTGGTGGAGAATCACCAGGAAGTTGAATAAATCTCATAGGAGTTGGGATGAAGAAGTTATCCCACTTTCAAATCAGGTGATTCCAGTTTCCCAGTTTGGGAATAGCACAGCTTCTTCGTCGTTCCAATCAAACCAGGATGAATCTCTTTGTAAGAAGCTTGATTTGGATACATAAAGTGGTGGAGAATCACCAGGAAGTTGAATAAATCTCATAGGAGTTGGCATGAAGAAGTTATCCCACTTTCAAATCAGGTGATTCCAGTTTCCCAGTTTGGGAATAGCACAGCTTCTTCGTCGTTCCAATCAAACCAGGATGAATCACTTTGTAAGAAGCTTGATTTGGATACATAAAGTGGTGGAGAATCACCAGGAAGTTGAATAAATCTCATAGGAGTTGGGATGAAGAAGTTATCCCACTTTCAAATCAGGTGATTCCAGTTTCCCAGTTTGGGAATAGCACAGCTTCTTCGTCGTTCCAATCAAACCAGGATGAATCTCTTTGTAAGAAGCTTGATTTGGATACATAAAGTGGTGGAGAATCACCAGGAAGTTGAATAAATCTCATAGGAGTTGGCATGAAGAAGTTATCCCACTTTCAAATCAGGTGATTCCAGTTTCCCAGTTTGGGAATAGCACAGCTTCTTCGTCGTTCCAATCAAACCAGGATGAATCACTTTGTAAGAAGCTTGATTTGGATACATAAAGTGGTGGAGAATCACCAGGAAGTTGAATAAATCTCATAGGAGTTGGGATGAAGAAGTTATCCCACTTTCAAATCAGGTGATTCCAGTTTCCCAGTTTGGGAATAGCACAGCTTCTTCGTCGTTCCAATCAAACCAGGATGAATCTCTTTGTAAGAAGCTTGATTTGGATACATAAAGTGGTGGAGAATCACCAGGAAGTTGAATAAATCTCATAGGAGTTGGGATGAAGAAGTTATCCCACTTTCAAATCAGGTGATTCCAGTTTCCCAGTTTGGGAATAGCACAGCTTCTTCGTCGTTCCAATCAAACCAGGATGAATCACTTTGTAAGAAGCTTGATTTGGATACATAAAGTGGTGGAGAATCACCAGGAAGTTGAATAAATCTCATAGGAGTTGGCATGAAGAAGTTATCCCACTTTCAAATCAGGTGATTCCAGTTTCCCAGTTTGGGAATAGCACAGCTTCTTCGTCGTTCCAATCAAACCAGGATGAATCACTTTGTAAGAAGCTTGATTTGGATACATAAAGTGGTGGAGAATCACCAGGAAGTTGAATAAATCTCATAGGAGTTGGGATGAAGAAGTTATCCCACTTTCAAATCAGGTGATTCCAGTTTCCCAGTTTGGGAATAGCACAGCTTCTTCGTCGTTCCAATCAAACCAGGATGAATCACTTTGTAAGAAGCTTGATTTGGATACATAAAGTGGTGGAGAATCACCAGGAAGTTGAATAAATCTCATAGGAGTTGGCATGAAGAAGTTATCCCACTTTCAAATCAGGTGATTCCAGTTTCCCAGTTTGGGAATAGCACAGCTTCTTCGTCGTTCCAATCAAACCAGGATGAATCACTTTGTAAGAAGCTTGATTTGGATACATAAAGTGGTGGAGAATCACCAGGAAGTTGAATAAATCTCATAGGAGTTGGGATGAAGAAGTTATCCCACTTTCAAATCAGGTGATTCCAGTTTCCCAGTTTGGGAATAGCACAGCTTCTTCGTCGTTCCAATCAAACCAGGATGAATCTTTGTAAGAAGCTTGATTTGGATACATAAAGTGGTGGAGAATCACCAGGAAGTTGAATAAATCTCATAGGAGTTGGCATGAAGAAGTTATCCCACTTTCAAATCAGGTGATTCCAGTTTCCCAGTTTGGGAATAGCACAGCTTCTTCGTCGTTCCAATCAAACCAGGATGAATCACTTTGTAAGAAGCTTGATTTGGATACATAAAGTGGTGGAGAATCACCAGGAAGTTGAATAAATCTCATAGGAGTTGGGATGAAGAAGTTATCCCACTTTCAAATCAGGTGATTCCAGTTTCCCAGTTTGGGAATAGCACAGCTTCTTCGTCGTTCCAATCAAACCAGGATGAATCTCTTTGTAAGAAGCTTGATTTGGATACATAAAGTGGTGGAGAATCACCAGGAAGTTGAATAAATCTCATAGGAGTTGGCATGAAGAAGTTATCCCACTTTCAAATCAGGTGATTCCAGTTTCCCAGTTTGGGAATAGCACAGCTTCTTCGTCGTTCCAATCAAACCAGGATGAATCACTTTGTAAGAAGCTTGATTTGGATACATAAAGTGGTGGAGAATCACCAGGAAGTTGAATAAATCTCATAGGAGTTGGGATGAAGAAGTTATCCCACTTTCAAATCAGGTGATTCCAGTTTCCCAGTTTGGGAATAGCACAGCTTCTTCGTCGTTCCAATCAAACCAGGATGAATCTCTTTGTAAGAAGCTTGATTTGGATACATAAAGTGGTGGAGAATCACCAGGAAGTTGAATAAATCTCATAGGAGTTGGCATGAAGAAGTTATCCCACTTTCAAATCAGGTGATTCCAGTTTCCCAGTTTGGGAATAGCACAGCTTCTTCGTCGTTCCAATCAAACCAGGATGAATCACTTTGTAAGAAGCTTGATTTGGATACATAAAGTGGTGGAGAATCACCAGGAAGTTGAATAAATCTCATAGGAGTTGGGATGAAGAAGTTATCCCACTTTCAAATCAGGTGATTCCAGTTTCCCAGTTTGGGAATAGCACAGCTTCTTCGTCGTTCCAATCAAACCAGGATGAATCACTTTGTAAGAAGCTTGATTTGGATACATAAAGTGGTGGAGAATCACCAGGAAGTTGAATAAATCTCATAGGAGTTGGCATGAAGAAGTTATCCCACTTTCAAATCAGGTGATTCCAGTTTCCCAGTTTGGGAATAGCACAGCTTCTTCGTCGTTCCAATCAAACCAGGATGAATCACTTTGTAAGAAGCTTGATTTGGATACATAAAGTGGTGGAGAATCACCAGGAAGTTGAATAAATCTCATAGGAGTTGGGATGAAGAAGTTATCCCACTTTCAAATCAGGTGATTCCAGTTTCCCAGTTTGGGAATAGCACAGCTTCTTCGTCGTTCCAATCAAACCAGGATGAATCACTTTGTAAGAAGCTTGATTTGGATACATAAAGTGGTGGAGAATCACCAGGAAGTTGAATAAATCTCATAGGAGTTGGCATGAAGAAGTTATCCCACTTTCAAATCAGGTGATTCCAGTTTCCCAGTTTGGGAATAGCACAGCTTCTTCGTCGTTCCAATCAAACCAGGATGAATCACTTTGTAAGAAGCTTGATTTGGATACATAAAGTGGTGGAGAATCACCAGGAAGTTGAATAAATCTCATAGGAGTTGGGATGAAGAAGTTATCCCACTTTCAAATCAGGTGATTCCAGTTTCCCAGTTTGGGAATAGCACAGCTTCTTCGTCGTTCCAATCAAACCAGGATGAATCTCTTTGTAAGAAGCTTGATTTGGATACATAAAGTGGTGGAGAATCACCAGGAAGTTGAATAAATCTCATAGGAGTTGGCATGAAGAAGTTATCCCACTTTCAAATCAGGTGATTCCAGTTTCCCAGTTTGGGAATAGCACAGCTTCTTCGTCGTTCCAATCAAACCAGGATGAATCACTTTGTAAGAAGCTTGATTTGGATACATAAAGTGGTGGAGAATCACCAGGAAGTTGAATAAATCTCATAGGAGTTTGGATGAAGAAGTTATCCCACTTTCAAATCAGGTGATTCCAGTTTCCCAGTTTGGGAATAGCACAGCTTCTTCGTCGTTCCAATCAAACCAGGATGAATCTCTTTGTAAGAAGCTTGATTTGGATACATAAAGTGGTGGAGAATCACCAGGAAGTTGAATAAATCTCATAGGAGTTGGCATGAAGAAGTTATCCCACTTTCAAATCAGGTGATTCCAGTTTCCCAGTTTGGGAATAGCACAGCTTCTTCGTCGTTCCAATCAAACCAGGATGAATCACTTTGTAAGAAGCTTGATTTGGATACATAAAGTGGTGGAGAATCACCAGGAAGTTGAATAAATCTCATAGGAGTTGGGATGAAGAAGTTATCCCACTTTCAAATCAGGTGATTCCAGTTTCCCAGTTTGGGAATAGCACAGCTTCTTCGTCGTTCCAATCAAACCAGGATGAATCACTTTGTAAGAAGCTTGATTTGGATACATAAAGTGGTGGAGAATCACCAGGAAGTTGAATAAATCTCATAGGAGTTGGCATGAAGAAGTTATCCCACTTTCAAATCAGGTGATTCCAGTTTCCCAGTTTGGGAATAGCACAGCTTCTTCGTCGTTCCAATCAAACCAGGATGAATCTCTTTGTAAGAAGCTTGATTTGGATACATAAAGTGGTGGAGAATCACCAGGAAGTTGAATAAATCTCATAGGAGTTGGCATGAAGAAGTTATCCCACTTTCAAATCAGGTGATTCCAGTTTCCCAGTTTGGGAATAGCACAGCTTCTTCGTCGTTCCAATCAAACCAGGATGAATCACTTTGTAAGAAGCTTGATTTGGATACATAAAGTGGTGGAGAATCACCAGGAAGTTGAATAAATCTCATAGGAGTTGGCATGAAGAAGTTATCCCACTTTCAAATCAGGTGATTCCAGTTTCCCAGTTTGGGAATAGCACAGCTTCTTCGTCGTTCCAATCAAACCAGGATGAATCACTTTGTAAGAAGCTTGATTTGGATACATAAAGTGGTGGAGAATCACCAGGAAGTTGAATAAATCTCATAGGAGTTGGGATGAAGAAGTTATCCCACTTTCAAATCAGGTGATTCCAGTTTCCCAGTTTGGGAATAGCACAGCTTCTTCGTCGTTCCAATCAAACCAGGATGAATCACTTTGTAAGAAGCTTGATTTGGATACATAAAGTGGTGGAGAATCACCAGGAAGTTGAATAAATCTCATAGGAGTTGGGATGAAGAAGTTATCCCACTTTCAAATCAGGTGATTCCAGTTTCCCAGTTTGGGAATAGCACAGCTTCTTCGTCGTTCCAATCAAACCAGGATGAATCTCTTTGTAAGAAGCTTGATTTGGATACATAAAGTGGTGGAGAATCACCAGGAAGTTGAATAAATCTCATAGGAGTTGGCATGAAGAAGTTATCCCACTTTCAAATCAGGTGATTCCAGTTTCCCAGTTTGGGAATAGCACAGCTTCTTCGTCGTTCCAATCAAACCAGGATGAATCTCTTTGTAAGAAGCTTGATTTGGATACATAAAGTGGTGGAGAATCACCAGGAAGTTGAATAAATCTCATAGGAGTTGGCATGAAGAAGTTATCCCACTTTCAAATCAGGTGATTCCAGTTTCCCAGTTTGGGAATAGCACAGCTTCTTCGTCGTTCCAATCAAACCAGGATGAATCACTTTGTAAGAAGCTTGATTTGGATACATAAAGTGGTGGAGAATCACCAGGAAGTTGAATAAATCTCATAGGAGTTGGCATGAAGAAGTTATCCCACTTTCAAATCAGGTGATTCCAGTTTCCCAGTTTGGGAATAGCACAGCTTCTTCGTCGTTCCAATCAAACCAGGATGAATCACTTTGTAAGAAGCTTGATTTGGATACATAAAGTGGTGGAGAATCACCAGGAAGTTGAATAAATCTCATAGGAGTTGGCATGAAGAAGTTATCCCACTTTCAAATCAGGTGATTCCAGTTTCCCAGTTTGGGAATAGCACAGCTTCTTCGTCGTTCCAATCAAACCAGGATGAATCTCTTTGTAAGAAGCTTGATTTGGATACATAAAGTGGTGGAGAATCACCAGGAAGTTGAATAAATCTCATAGGAGTTGGCATGAAGAAGTTATCCCACTTTCAAATCAGGTGATTCCAGTTTCCCAGTTTGGGAATAGCACAGCTTCTTCGTCGTTCCAATCAAACCAGGATGAATCACTTTGTAAGAAGCTTGATTTGGATACATAAAGTGGTGGAGAATCACCAGGAAGTTGAATAAATCTCATAGGAGTTGGGATGAAGAAGTTATCCCACTTTCAAATCAGGTGATTCCAGTTTCCCAGTTTGGGAATAGCACAGCTTCTTCGTCGTTCCAATCAAACCAGGATGAATCTCTTTGTAAGAAGCTTGATTTGGATACATAAAGTGGTGGAGAATCACCAGGAAGTTGAATAAATCTCATAGGAGTTGGATGAAGAAGTTATCCCACTTTCAAATCAGGTGATTCCAGTTTCCCAGTTTGGGAATAGCACAGCTTCTTCGTCGTTCCAATCAAACCAGGATGAATCTCTTTGTAAGAAGCTTGATTTGGATACATAAAGTGGTGGAGAATCACCAGGAAGTTGAATAAATCTCATAGGAGTTGGCATGAAGAAGTTATCCCACTTTCAAATCAGGTGATTCCAGTTTCCCAGTTTGGGAATAGCACAGCTTCTTCGTCGTTCCAATCAAACCAGGATGAATCACTTTGTAAGAAGCTTGATTTGGATACATAAAGTGGTGGAGAATCACCAGGAAGTTGAATAAATCTCATAGGAGTTGGATGAAGAAGTTATCCCACTTTCAAATCAGGTGATTCCAGTTTCCCAGTTTGGGAATAGCACAGCTTCTTCGTCGTTCCAATCAAACCAGGATGAATCACTTTGTAAGAAGCTTGATTTGGATACATAAAGTGGTGGAGAATCACCAGGAAGTTGAATAAATCTCATAGGAGTTGGCATGAAGAAGTTATCCCACTTTCAAATCAGGTGATTCCAGTTTCCCAGTTTGGGAATAGCACAGCTTCTTCGTCGTTCCAATCAAACCAGGATGAATCTCTTTGTAAGAAGCTTGATTTGGATACATAAAGTGGTGGAGAATCACCAGGAAGTTGAATAAATCTCATAGGAGTTGGCATGAAGAAGTTATCCCACTTTCAAATCAGGTGATTCCAGTTTCCCAGTTTGGGAATAGCACAGCTTCTTCGTCGTTCCAATCAAACCAGGATGAATCACTTTGTAAGAAGCTTGATTTGGATACATAAAGTGGTGGAGAATCACCAGGAAGTTGAATAAATCTCATAGGAGTTGGCATGAAGAAGTTATCCCACTTTCAAATCAGGTGATTCCAGTTTCCCAGTTTGGGAATAGCACAGCTTCTTCGTCGTTCCAATCAAACCAGGATGAATCTCTTTGTAAGAAGCTTGATTTGGATACATAAAGTGGTGGAGAATCACCAGGAAGTTGAATAAATCTCATAGGAGTTGGCATGAAGAAGTTATCCCACTTTCAAATCAGGTGATTCCAGTTTCCCAGTTTGGGAATAGCACAGCTTCTTCGTCGTTCCAATCAAACCAGGATGAATCACTTTGTAAGAAGCTTGATTTGGATACATAAAGTGGTGGAGAATCACCAGGAAGTTGAATAAATCTCATAGGAGTTGGCATGAAGAAGTTATCCCACTTTCAAATCAGGTGATTCCAGTTTCCCAGTTTGGGAATAGCACAGCTTCTTCGTCGTTCCAATCAAACCAGGATGAATCTCTTTGTAAGAAGCTTGATTTGGATACATAAAGTGGTGGAGAATCACCAGGAAGTTGAATAAATCTCATAGGAGTTGGCATGAAGAAGTTATCCCACTTTCAAATCAGGTGATTCCAGTTTCCCAGTTTGGGAATAGCACAGCTTCTTCGTCGTTCCAATCAAACCAGGATGAATCTCTTTGTAAGAAGCTTGATTTGGATACATAAAGTGGTGGAGAATCACCAGGAAGTTGAATAAATCTCATAGGAGTTGGCATGAAGAAGTTATCCCACTTTCAAATCAGGTGATTCCTGTTTCCCAGTTTGGGAATAGCACAGCTTCTTCGTCGTTCCAATCAAACCAGGATGAATCACTTTGTAAGAAGCTTGATTTGGATACATAAAGTGGTGGAGAATCACCAGGAAGTTGAATAAATCTCATAGGAGTTGGATGAAGAAGTTATCCCACTTTCAAATCAGGTGATTCCAGTTTCCCAGTTTGGGAATAGCACAGCTTCTTCGTCGTTCCAATCAAACCAGGATGAATCTCTTTGTAAGAAGCTTGATTTGGATACATAAAGTGGTGGAGAATCACCAGGAAGTTGAATAAATCTCATAGGTGTTGAACTGAAGAGAAGATGGAGCTTGTACAATGATAGGGCAAGCTCTAGAAGATGTCTAGAAGAGTTCAATCAAGCTTCAGAAGTGTTCTGAAGAAGTTATCTTGTGAAGATAAGTCTAGGAAAGACTTAGACTGATCATGTGAGGGCTTTGGAGGAGTTAGAGAGAAGATGGAAGTGTGGTGCAAAGATAGGGCCAAGTCCAGGAAGGACTTAGAAGAGTATTTGGGCGAGTGTGCAAACTTAGGGACTGGCTGTACGGACCGTACGGATCCGTACGGACCGAGACATCCCGAAAGTTCACCAGTCAACCATTTGAGCACATTTGAAGTTGGTGCAAAAATAGGGCACTGGTGAAACTCTTAAGAGAAGAAGACAAAGGAGAGGCTGGCGAGTGACAGGCTGGAAAGGAGAGTCTCTTGCTGTAAAGTAAAAGCAAAAGGAGACCATGTATCTAGCAAAAGAAGTGGGCAGATTCATGGGAGCCTTTAGCTAGCCAATAAGGAGCCAGCCTTCCCTTGACCAGATTCAAATGGACCAATTATCCATCAGGAACAGCACAGCCACGACCAAGACCATCTGTCCATCTCATCCATTCATTTAAATTCAAGTTATAACAGCCCTTAGATTTAGGTTTATGATTGCAAGTTGTAAAGAGCATATATAAGCTCATAAGTGATGTTTTGTAACTCTTAAGTGAGTAAGGGGGTTTCCCTTCTCCTTCTCTAATCTGAAACACTTTCTTAGTCTCTCTAGTCTCTCATCCTGAATCTCTATACACGTTCTCAGTCTTGTTACTAATCTCTTAAACACTTAGACACACAAACACTCATCAAACTTCCTTTCTCTCAAATCGCTTCCAAGCTCTCTCTCTTTACCCATTTGGGTTTCATACACACATACAACCTGAGTACTCTTAAATCTCATATGGTATCAGAGCCAGGTTCATTAGAACTTGGTTCCAGCTTCCGCTAAGCTCAAAGCTCACTCCCATGCCATTTCCAAACCAAGAAGAAGCTTCATGGTCATTTGGCTGTTCAACCTCTTCAAGAAGAAGGTGTGCTCATCAATGGCGTCCAGAAGCTGTTCTTGGTCGTTCTCCACTCTCTCATGGTCGTCCTGAAGAAAGAAGGCCATTGGAAGCATGTCCAAGCCATTCCCATTCACTGTCCAAGAAGAAAGGTGAAAGCTTTCAACTTGTACCTGGTATGGCGACTCAAAAATGAAGAGAGGAGGTGTCTTAGGCATGGTGGGTTCAAGAGAAAGGTCCATGAAAGAAGGAGATGTAGGAGTTGACACCAACAGCTCGGATCTTCCCATGTACTAAGGAGTTTCAAGGAACTAACACTAGTTCCTTGGCTGTAAGGAAATCTCTTTCTCTTGTATAAAGCTTGAGTGTATGAACAGGTTGTGATGTTGTGATGTGATTGGAAACCTGAGGATTGTTTAAAAGATTGCTAAAATGAAGTTGCTTTAGAATCTGTCCCAGGATACTTTAAGAGTCTTGTTTGGGTATTGAAATTGTTTAGTATGCTTAGCTCCGGTTCATAGTGATGCTTGTTGTGATTAATTAAATCTGCTTGCATACATGGAGTGAAACCGAATTTAAAGCTGTTGCATATAGTCTTGTGGCTGTCTTACATTGAAGTATTAGATTCATGTCTAAGTACTGAGTAAAGAAGCTCTTAAGAGTGCCTAAGTAACTTGTCTTGAATCTGTTAGGATCTTACTTGTACTTAGAGATTTAGCTTGCAAAGAATAGAACTTGATAATGCCTTGTGTCTATCTGTTGCATTGCTTGTGATATTGGGAATCAAACTTGATAATTTATTAATCAAGATTTGACATCAATACTATTGAAAATGGTTAAATGCTTAATGTCAGTTCTAAATTAACTTGTCTTGTTAAGATGATAGATTATATTATCTAATCATGCTTGCTTTCATGAGTTAGAAACTGATTAAGATTAATGCATACTGCCTTGTATTGTTGCATTTAGATTAAAATCTAAGTTGCATAAAATTGCCTAAATACTTTGACTTGAATCTGATAAGGTCTTGCTTAGTATTTAGAGAATGGTTGCTTGCATAGATAAGAACTTGACATTGTCTTGATTCTATCTAATGTTATAAAGCTTGAGACATTGGTGATCAAACTTGATGAAGTCAAGGATTGATCCCAATGCAATTGTGACTTATCTTTGCTAGAGTTTGAGTGATGTTTCAGGTTCACAAAAGGTGTTCCTAGTTCATCATCAAATCCGAGTTGAAAGAGAAAGAATGATGCCCATTGTGTGTACAATGGAGAAGTGTTACAAAAAGGGAGAAGCACAGATGGTTGTAAAACTCACTGGTGTTCTTCTCCTTAACATTGCAAGTACCTGAAGAAGAAGCTAACCGGGTCTAGGCAGTGGCGTGCCTATTCAAGAGGGTGCTCAAACTAAGACAGAGCACTCTTGGCTGTGTGAAGAAGAAGGCTACTCTATCAAGGCGGCTTCTATTGTGAGGTGATTGAAGAAGTAGCTGAAGCATCCACAAGCATTCCATCATGGTGGCAAATTCAGAAGGGTGATTGCAATAAGAGAAGAAGAAGAAGTGAGGATTCAAGTGGCAACGACCACTCCTCATCACCTTAAACAAGGGAGTAAACCTAGTCTCATCTATCTTAATATGTCTTGATAGGTTTATCTCCTGATTATACTATGTGCTTTCCCTAATTCCATTAAGAGTTTATAGCTTCTAAGTAGAATGTCTAGGCTAATTGCACTGAGATTGTTTTGCTGCTGCATTGTCTTATTGATAGTAAGTAATGTCTAGAGTCCCAGAATCTCATGTTCTGTTTATTGCATTGTCTTGAGTGTTGTCATAGCTTGAATCATCATGAATGTGTTGTAGAATTGAGTAGAATGTCTCTGCTGCTTGCATCATGATTGATAAGTTATTTTGCATACATAAGCATATCTCATACTGTCTAAGTTCAATCCTAGTGTTATCTGATGCTATTGCCTATGTTTAATCCATCAATGAAAGTCTTGCATCAATTAGAAATTGTCTAAGTTGCTTGCATCATTGGTTCTGATTGAAACTGTTGTGCAGAGCTTTAATATTACTCATGGATTGAACCTGTTGCATTCATATAGCTAATGCTTTAAGATTGTGCATTCATGTAGTAATGCATTTAAAAATGAGCCTAAATTGCAAATGTACTGATATAAGCTTTGCATTTAGAGAACTGTATAGAACTTGCATTGTCATTGTTAGAAATTGAAATCTGCTTGTCTTGACTCAGTCCAGTTCTGATTGTTGCTATGCCATAGTTAAATCCATCAGTGATGTCTTATAAGCATTTAGAAGTATGTCTAAGCTACTTGAATCATTGGCTTTGATAAAACTAGTGAGCATAAGCATGAATTGAGTCACTCTTGTCGCCTTAATTGCATAAGTATCATCTAGACTTGTGTTCCATTTGGATTGAATCTGTTTCATTCATATAGTTAGTGTAACCTAATGCATTCATCTATTGTTGCATTTAAAAAAAAAACTGAATTGATTGTCTTTGCTTGATTGTCTTGATTGTCTAGCTTGTTTCAAGTATCATATATTATTGTGGCATTGGTGATCAAACAGGATGGATGATCTTGGTTTGATCCCAATGGGATGATCTGATCTTGCATTGAGTTGTGGTGGTGTTAGGTACACAAGGAATGTGATACATGAAACTCGCCAACAACCAAGAATGTAAAGACAAAGATCTTGTGCCATTGCATATCATCACTAGGACATGTTAGTCCATAATCTACAGGAAGTGTAGTGTGATTGAGTATGCAATGAGAGATGGCCATTGCATAATACCATTGGACATATCTAGTCCTTAGTCTACAGGAAGTGTAGCATGGGTCATTATGCAATGAGAGGCGTGTCTTGTGAGACTCTCTATGGTGATTCAAACACCCTAATTCCTGGTTAAGGAAGAGAGAAAACTCACAAGAAGAAAGCTATCATAAAAGATGATAGTTATTAGACCATGGAGATGCATAGGATCATCACAAGCTTAGCTCCTTCTAGTCTTGGTTCTAAGCTTGAGGGGGAGTCTTAATGCATATGATCCATGGTCAGTAACAAGTCTTTGCAAAGGCTTCTACAAGGATCATCAACCGGACCAAGATAGTGGCGTGTCTAGGCAAGAGGCTGTTCAGAGCAGTCTTGGCGAGTGAAGAAGAACGCTCTCCATCAATGCGGCTTCAATGAGAGGTGATTGAGGAGAAGCTGATGAATCCATTCTGCCTTTCCAAGAAGTTGGTGATGCCATGAAGATGGTGCATTGGCCGAGTTAGGAAACTCACAAAAACACAAGGGAAGTTCCCTTAGACTTTTAAAACCTTTTTATTCATCTTATTCATTGCTTGTGCTTGAAAAGATACGTAAAATGATTATGATTGAATTGTGAGATTGTGTGCATCAAGTGTGATGCAGGATATTCATTTTCTTGTTTTTGATAGGTACTGATGCACCTTTGGGATAATGTATCAGGTACCATTGCTTGAGCCTCACTAAAGGTGTTCCTGGTCATTTCCTAGCTTCTCTAAGGTGGCTGTGAAGTCTGTTGAGAGGGGGAGATTCAAACCAGTTCTATGAAGAGGGCAAGCCATGTGTGAAGTGTGCGCAAAGCTGTGAAGAGTTGCTGCACCTATTAGGCCGTGATCCAGAGCTTCTTGTGTCCAACCACACTGGTTCTAAGGCACAAGAGCTCACTGGCCAATCCCTAGGCTTTGGAGAGCTCTACTCTTTTTCCCTTGCAAGGTTTTGTCCCAATGGGTTTTCCTTGTAAGGTTTTTAATGAGGGAGACTCTTCAGAGTTCCAAGCTTGGCTTAGGATCTCCTAAAGTCAAGCTTGAGGGGGAGTGTTGAACTGAAGAGAAGATGGAGCTTGTACAATGATAGGGCAAGCTCTAGAAGATGTCTAGAAGAGTTCAATCAAGCTTCAGAAGTGTTCTGAAGAAGTTATCTTGTGAAGATAAGTCTAGGAAAGACTTAGACTGATCATGTGAGGGCTTTGGAGGAGTTAGAGAGAAGATGGAAGTGTGGTGCAAAGATAGGGCCAAGTCCAGGAAGGACTTAGAAGAGTATTTGGGCGAGTGTGCAAACTTAGGGACTGGCTGTACGGACCGTACGGATCCGTACGGACCGAGACATCCCGAAAGTTCACCAGTCAACCATTTGAGCACATTTGAAGTTGGTGCAAAAATAGGGCACTGGTGAAACTCTTAAGAGAAGAAGACAAAGGAGAGGCTGGCGAGTGACAGGCTGGAAAGGAGAGTCTCTTGCTGTAAAGTAAAAGCAAAAGGAGACCATGTATCTAGCAAAAGAAGTGGGCAGATTCATGGGAGCCTTTAGCTAGCCAATAAGGAGCCAGCCTTCCCTTGACCAGATTCAAATGGACCAATTATCCATCAGGAACAGCACAGCCACGACCAAGACCATCTGTCCATCTCATCCATTCATTTAAATTCAAGTTATAACAGCCCTTAGATTTAGGTTTATGATTGCAAGTTGTAAAGAGCATATATAAGCTCATAAGTGATGTTTTGTAACTCTTAAGTGAGTAAGGGGGTTTCCCTTCTCCTTCTCTAATCTGAAACACTTTCTTAGTCTCTCTAGTCTCTCATCCTGAATCTCTATACACGTTCTCAGTCTTGTTACTAATCTCTTAAACACTTAGACACACAAACACTCATCAAACTTCCTTTCTCTCAAATCGCTTCCAAGCTCTCTCTCTTTACCCATTTGGGTTTCATACACACATACAACCTGAGTACTCTTAAATCTCATAATAGGAGTTGGGATGAAGAAGTTATCCCACTTTCAAATCAGTTGATTCCAGTTTCCCAGTTTGGGAATAGCACAGCTTCTTCGTCGTTCCAATCAAACCAGGATGAATCTCTTTGTAAGAAGCTTGATTTGGATACATAAAGTGGTGGAGAATCACCAGGAAGTTGAATAAATCTCATAGGAGTTGGCATGAAGAAGTTATCCCACTTTCAAATCAGTGATTCCAGTTTCCCAGTTTGGGAATAGCACAGCTTCCTCGTCGTTCCAATCAAACCAGGATGAATCTCTTTGTAAGAAGCTTGATTTGGATACATAAAGTGGTGGAGAATCACCAGGAAGTTGAATAAATCTCATAGGAGTTGGCATGAAGAAGTTATCCCACTTTCAAATCAGGTGATTCCAGTTTCCCAGTTTGGGAATAGAACAGCTTCGTCGTCGTTCCAATCAAACCAGGATGAATCACTTTGTAAGAAGCTTGATTTGGATACATAAAGTGGTGGAGAATCACCAGGAAGTTGAATAAATCTCATAGGAGTTGGCATGAAGAAGTTATCCCACTTTCAAATCAGGTGATTCCAGTTTCCCAGTTTGGGAATAGCACAGCTTCTTCGTCGTTCCAATCAAACCAGGATGAATCTCTTTGTAAGAAGCTTGATTTGGATACATAAAGTGGTGGAGAATCACCAGGAAGTTGAATAAATCTCATAGGAGTTGGCATGAAGAAGTTATCCCACTTTCAAATCAGGTGATTCCAGTTTCCCAGTTTGGAATAGCACAGCTTCTTCGTCGTTCCAATCAAACCAGGATGAATCACTTTGTAAGAAGCTTGATTTGGATACATAAAGTGGTGGAGAATCACCAGGAAGTTGAATAAATCTCATAGGAGTTGGCATGAAGAAGTTATCCCACTTTCAAATCAGGTGATTCCAGTTTCCCAGTTTGGGAATAGCACAGCTTCTTCGTCGTTCCAATCAAACCAGGATGAATCTCTTTGTAAGAAGCTTGATTTGGATACATAAAGTGGTGGAGAATCACCAGGAAGTTGAATAAATCTCATAGGAGTTGGCATGAAGAAGTTATCCCACTTTCAAATCAGGTGATTCCAGTTTCCCAGTTTGGGAATAGAACAGCTTCTTCGTCGTTCCAATCAAACCAGGATGAATCACTTTGTAAGAAGCTTGATTTGGATACATAAAGTGGTGGAGAATCACCAGGAAGTTGAATAAATCTCATAGGAGTTGGCATGAAGAAGTTATCCCACTTTCAAATCAGTGATTCCAGTTTCCCAGTTTGGGAATAGCACAGCTTCTTCGTCGTTCCAATCAAACCAGGATGAATCTCTTTGTAAGAAGCTTGATTTGGATACATAAAGTGGTGGAGAATCACCAGGAAGTTGAATAAATCTCATAGGAGTTGGCATGAAGAAGTTATCCCACTTTCAAATCAGGTGATTCCAGTTTCCCAGTTTGGGAATAGCACAGCTTCTTCGTCGTTCCAATCAAACCAGGATGAATCACTTTGTAAGAAGCTTGATTTGGATACATAAAGTGGTGGAGAATCACCAGGAAGTTGAATAAATCTCATAGGAGTTGGCATGAAGAAGTTATCCCACTTTCAAATCAGGTGATTCCAGTTTCCCAGTTTGGGAATAGCACAGCTTCTTCGTCGTTCCAATCAAACCAGGATGAATCTCTTTGTAAGAAGCTTGATTTGGATACATAAAGTGGTGGAGAATCACCAGGAAGTTGAATAAATCTCATAGGAGTTGGCATGAAGAAGTTATCCCACTTTCAAATCAGGTGATTCCAGTTTCCCAGTTTGGGAATAGCACAGCTTCTTCGTCGTTCCAATCAAACCAGGATGAATCTCTTTGTAAGAAGCTTGATTTGGATACATAAAGTGGTGGAGAATCACCAGGAAGTTGAATAAATCTCATAGGAGTTGGCATGAAGAAGTTATCCCACTTTCAAATCAGGTGATTCCAGTTTCCCAGTTTGGGAATAGCACAGCTTCTTCGTCGTTCCAATCAAACCAGGATGAATCACTTTGTAAGAAGCTTGATTTGGATACATAAAGTGGTGGAGAATCACCAGGAAGTTGAATAAATCTCATAGGAGTTGGCATGAAGAAGTTATCCCACTTTCAAATCAGGTGATTCCAGTTTCCCAGTTTGGGAATAGCACAGCTTCTTCGTCGTTCCAATCAAACCAGGATGAATCTCTTTGTAAGAAGCTTGATTTGGATACATAAAGTGGTGGAGAATCACCAGGAAGTTGAATAAATCTCATAGGAGTTGGCATGAAGAAGTTATCCCACTTTCAAATCAGGTGATTCCAGTTTCCCAGTTTGGGAATAGCACAGCTTCTTCGTCGTTCCAATCAAACCAGGATGAATCTCTTTGTAAGAAGCTTGATTTGGATACATAAAGTGGTGGAGAATCACCAGGAAGTTGAATAAATCTCATAGGAGTTGGCATGAAGAAGTTATCCCACTTTCAAATCAGGTGATTCCAGTTTCCCAGTTTGGGAATAGCACAGCTTCTTCGTCGTTCCAATCAAACCAGGATGAATCACTTTGTAAGAAGCTTGATTTGGATACATAAAGTGGTGGAGAATCACCAGGAAGTTGAATAAATCTCATAGGAGTTGGCATGAAGAAGTTATCCCACTTTCAAATCAGGTGATTCCAGTTTCCCAGTTTGGGAATAGCACAGCTTCTTCGTCGTTCCAATCAAACCAGGATGAATCTCTTTGTAAGAAGCTTGATTTGGATACATAAAGTGGTGGAGAATCACCAGGAAGTTGAATAAATCTCATAGGAGTTGGCATGAAGAAGTTATCCCACTTTCAAATCAGGTGATTCCAGTTTCCCAGTTTGGGAATAGCACAGCTTCTTCGTCGTTCCAATCAAACCAGGATGAATCACTTTGTAAGAAGCTTGATTTGGATACATAAAGTGGTGGAGAATCACCAGGAAGTTGAATAAATCTCATAGGAGTTGGGATGAAGAAGTTATCCCACTTTCAAATCAGGTGATTCCAGTTTCCCAGTTTGGGAATAGCACAGCTTCTTCGTCGTTCCAATCAAACCAGGATGAATCTCTTTGTAAGAAGCTTGATTTGGATACATAAAGTGGTGGAGAATCACCAGGAAGTTGAATAAATCTCATAGGAGTTGGGATGAAGAAGTTATCCCACTTTCAAATCAGGTGATTCCAGTTTCCCAGTTTGGGAATAGCACAGCTTCTTCGTCGTTCCAATCAAACCAGGATGAATCTCTTTGTAAGAAGCTTGATTTGGATACATAAAGTGGTGGAGAATCACCAGGAAGTTGAATAAATCTCATAGGAGTTGGGATGAAGAAGTTATCCCACTTTCAAATCAGGTGATTCCAGTTTCCCAGTTTGGGAATAGCACAGCTTCTTCGTCGTTCCAATCAAACCAGGATGAATCTCTTTGTAAGAAGCTTGATTTGGATACATAAAGTGGTGGAGAATCACCAGGAAGTTGAATAAATCTCATAGGAGTTGGGATGAAGAAGTTATCCCACTTTCAAATCAGGTGATTCCAGTTTCCCAGTTTGGGAATAGCACAGCTTCTTCGTCGTTCCAATCAAACCAGGATGAATCTCTTTGTAAGAAGCTTGATTTGGATACATAAAGTGGTGGAGAATCACCAGGAAGTTGAATAAATCTCATAGGAGTTGGCATGAAGAAGTTATCCCACTTTCAAATCAGGTGATTCCAGTTTCCCAGTTTGGGAATAGCACAGCTTCTTCGTCGTTCCAATCAAACCAGGATGAATCTCTTTGTAAGAAGCTTGATTTGGATACATAAAGTGGTGGAGAATCACCAGGAAGTTGAATAAATCTCATAGGAGTTGGCATGAAGAAGTTATCCCACTTTCAAATCAGGTGATTCCAGTTTCCCAGTTTGGGAATAGCACAGCTTCTTCGTCGTTCCAATCAAACCAGGATGAATCACTTTGTAAGAAGCTTGATTTGGATACATAAAGTGGTGGAGAATCACCAGGAAGTTGAATAAATCTCATAGGAGTTGGCATGAAGAAGTTATCCCACTTTCAAATCAGGTGATTCCAGTTTCCCAGTTTGGGAATAGCACAGCTTCTTCGTCGTTCCAATCAAACCAGGATGAATCTCTTTGTAAGAAGCTTGATTTGGATAATAAAGTGGTGGAGAATCACCAGGAAGTTGAATAAATCTCATAGGAGTTGGCATGAAGAAGTTATCCCACTTTCAAATCAGGTGATTCCAGTTTCCCAGTTTGGGAATAGCACAGCTTCTTCGTCGTTCCAATCAAACCAGGATGAATCTCTTTGTAAGAAGCTTGATTTGGATACATAAAGTGGTGGAGAATCACCAGGAAGTTGAATAAATCTCATAGGAGTTGGCATGAAGAAGTTATCCCACTTTCAAATCAGTTGATTCCAGTTTCCCAGTTTGGGAATAGAACAGCTTCTTCGTCGTTCCAATCAAACCAGGATGAATCACTTTGTAAGAAGCTTGATTTGGATACATAAAGTGGTGGAGAATCACCAGGAAGTTGAATAAATCTCATAGGAGTTGGCATGAAGAAGTTATCCCACTTTCAAATCAGGTGATTCCAGTTTCCCAGTTTGGGAATAGCACAGCTTCTTCGTCGTTCCAATCAAACCAGGATGAATCTCTTTGTAAGAAGCTTGATTTGGATACATAAAGTGGTGGAGAATCACCAGGAAGTTGAATAAATCTCATAGGAGTTGGCATGAAGAAGTTATCCCACTTTCAAATCAGGTGATTCCAGTTTCCCAGTTTGGGAATAGCACAGCTTCTTCGTCGTTCCAATCAAACCAGGATGAATCACTTTGTAAGAAGCTTGATTTGGATACATAAAGTGGTGGAGAATCACCAGGAAGTTGAATAAATCTCATAGGAGTTGGGATGAAGAAGTTATCCCACTTTCAAATCAGGTGATTCCAGTTTCCCAGTTTGGGAATAGCACAGCTTCTTCGTCGTTCCAATCAAACCAGGATGAATCTCTTTGTAAGAAGCTTGATTTGGATACATAAAGTGGTGGAGAATCACCAGGAAGTTGAATAAATCTCATAGGAGTTGGGATGAAGAAGTTATCCCACTTTCAAATCAGGTGATTCCAGTTTCCCAGTTTGGGAATAGCACAGCTTCTTCGTCGTTCCAATCAAACCAGGATGAATCTCTTTGTAAGAAGCTTGATTTGGATACATAAAGTGGTGGAGAATCACCAGGAAGTTGAATAAATCTCATAGGAGTTGGGATGAAGAAGTTATCCCACTTTCAAATCAGGTGATTCCAGTTTCCCAGTTTGGGAATAGCACAGCTTCTTCGTCGTTCCAATCAAACCAGGATGAATCTCTTTGTAAGAAGCTTGATTTGGATACATAAAGTGGTGGAGAATCACCAGGAAGTTGAATAAATCTCATAGGAGTTGGGATGAAGAAGTTATCCCACTTTCAAATCAGTTGATTCCAGTTTCCCAGTTTGGGAATAGCACAGCTTCTTCGTCGTTCCAATCAAACCAGGATGAATATCTTTGTAAGAAGCTTGATTTGGATACATAAAGTGGTGGAGAATCACCAGGAAGTTGAATAAATCTCGTAGGAGTTGGGATGAAGAAGTTATCCCACTTTCAAATCAGGTGATTCCA
Source organism: Brassica napus (assembly GCF_020379485.1). Taxonomy (NCBI): domain Eukaryota; kingdom Viridiplantae; phylum Streptophyta; class Magnoliopsida; order Brassicales; family Brassicaceae; genus Brassica; species Brassica napus. Next base: position 33,032 of record NW_026015415.1, on the reverse strand, counting down.
GTTTCCCTGTTTGGGAATAGCACAGCTTCTTCGTCGTTCCAATCAAACCAGGATGAATCTCTTTGTAAGAAGCTTGATTTGTGTTGAACTGAAGAGAAGATAGAGCTTGTACAATAATAGGGCAAGCTCTAGAAGAAGTCAAGAAGAGTTCAATCAAGCTTCAGAAGTATTCTGAAGTAGTTATGTTGTGAAGTTAAGTCTAGGAAGGACTTAGACTGATCATGTGAAGAGGTGAAGGAGTTAGAGAGAAGATGGCATGAAGTGCAAAGCTTGGGAGAATGATAAGGCCATGAGCGAATCAAGAAGAGGAATGGATCAACTAAAGAGGAGGGGAAGTATTGTGCATAATTAGGGCGAGTGTACGGATGGTACAAGCCGTACAAGAGACCGTACAACACCCAAGCCTCATCCATTCATCCAGTTCCACATCAAGTCAAGTTGTGCAATGTGTGGGCGCGGGATAAGCTTCCTTAAGTGTCCGTTGGAGTGCCTTGGAGGTAAAGGAAGATTCAAATGGATAAGGTGAGCTGTTGGTATGAGCTGGAAAGGTAAAGGTGCTTTACCTTTACAGCCTTGACTCATCCTATCCATTCATTCAAAAGAAGCAATCTGAGCCTTCTATTTGAATCAAGTCGCCAGCTAGCTCCAGCAACATCAAGACCAGTCTTCTCTCATCCTTACCATCCATTCTATCATTTATTTACAGCCTTAGGATGTAGGGTTTATGTGTGAAATGTAAAGGCATATAAAAGCCTTGTATATGCGATTTTGTAAACACTTAAGTGAGTAAGGGGGTTTCCCTTCTCCTTCCCTAATCTTCAGTCTCTTATTCTCTCAGTCTCTCTCTAGTCTCTCAGTCTCTCAGTCTCTTAATCTCATTCTCTTTAGTCTCTTAAACACTTAAACACTCTCACCCATCTCTGTTCTTAAATCACCTAGAACTAAGCTCTCATCTTTCTCCATTGGAGTTTATACACACATACACACAACCAGAGTAGAGATCTCTTTAAAAATCATATGGTATCAGAGCCAGGTTCATTAGAACTTGGTTCTTGCTTCTGCTGAAGCTCATAGCTCTCCTCCATGTCGCTTGAAGCCAAGAAGAAGCTCCATGGTCCAGCCGGTTGTTCTACTCTTCAAGAAGAAGGTGTGCTCATCCATGGTGTCCAGAAGCTGTCTCTGGCCGACCTACACTCTCTCATGAAGCCCATGAAGAAGAAAGAACCTTGGAAGCAATGGTGTATGAGGCGATCTCATCAACCAAGCTTCAAAGCTATGTCCAAGCTAGGTCTTATCCACTGTCCAAGAAGAAAGGTGATAGCTTTCAGCTGGTACTGATGTGGCGAACTTAACATGAAGAAAGGTGGGGTCTTTGACATGGAGAGTTCAAGAGAAAGGTCCATGGGAGAAGGAGAAGTTGGAATCGACACCAACAGCTCACTGTCTTGCCATGTTCTATGGAGTTTCAAGGAACTAACACTAGTTCCTTGGCTGTAAGAAACCTCTTTCTCTTGTATAAAGCTTGAGTATATTGACTGGTTGTGATGTGATTGAAAACCTGAGAATTGTTTAAAGATTGCTAAATGAATACTTTTAGAATCTGTCTCAGTATGCTTAAAGAGCCTGGTTTGGTGATTAAGATTGTTAATATGCTTAGCTCCGAATCATAGTGATGCTTGTTGTGATTAATTGAATCTGCTTGCATACATGGATTGAAACGGAATTGAAAGCTGTTGCATATAGTCTTGTGGCTGTCTTACATTGAAGCATTAGATTCATGTCTAAATTGCTGAGTAAAGAAGTTTTAAAAGTGCCTAAGTAACTTGTCTTGAATCTGTTAGGATCTTGATTGTTCTTAGAGAGCTAGCTTGCAAAGAATAGAACTTGATAATGCCTTGTGTCTATCTGTTGCATTGCTTGTGTTATTGGGAATCAAACTTGATGATTTATTAATCAAGTTTTGACATCAATACTATTGAAAATGGTAAATGCTTAATGACAGCTCTAAATTAACTTGTCTTGTTAAGATGATAGATTATATCTAATCATTCTTGCTTTCATGTGTTAGAAACTGTTAAGATTAATGCATACTGCCTTGTTGCTGCTTTGGATTGTTGCATTTAGATTAAAGTCTAAGTTGCATATTAAGGAGTGATTAAAATTGCCTAAATACTTTGACTTGAATCTGATAAGGTCTTGCTTAGTATTTAGAGAATGGTTGCTTGCATAGATAAGAACTTGACATTGTCTTGATTCTATCTAATGTTATAAAGCTTGAGACATTGGTGATCAAACTTGATGAAGTCAAGGATTGATCCCAATGCAATTGTGTCTTATCTTGGCTAGAGTTTGAGTGATGTTTCAGGTTCACAAAAGGTGCTCCTAGTTCATCATCAAATCCGAGTTGAAAGAGAAAGAATGATGCCCATTGTGTGTACAATGGAGAGGTGTTACAAGAAAGGGAGAAGCACAGATGGTTGTAGAACTCACTCGTGCTCTTCTTCTTAACATTGCAAGTATCAGAAGAAGAAGCCAACCGGGTCTAGGCAGTGGCGTGCCTATTCAAGAGGGTGCTCAAACTAAGACAGAGCACTCTTGGCTGTGTGAAGAAGAAGGCTACTCTATCAAGGCGGCTTCTATTGTGAGGTGATTGAAGAAGTAGCTGAAGCATCCACAAGCATTCCATCATGGTGGTGACTTCAGAAGGGTGATTGCAATAAGAGAAGAAGAAGAAGTAAGGATTCAAGTGGTAACTCTGAGAACCACTCCTCATCATCTTAACCAAGGGAGTAAACCTAATCTCATCTATCTTAATATGTCTTGATAGGTTTAACTCCTGATTATACTATGTGCTTTCCCTAATTCCATTAAGTGTTTATAGCTTCTAGTAGTATGTCTAGGCTAATTGCACTGAAATTGTTTTGCTGTTGCATTGTCATATTGATAGTAAGTAATGTCTAGAGTCCCAGAATCTCATGTTTTGTTTATTGCATTGTCTTGAGTGTTGTCATAGCTTGAATCATCATGAATGTGTTGTAGAATTGAGTAGAATGTCTCTGCTGCTTGCATCATGATTGGTAAGTTATTTTGCATACATAATCATATCTCATACTGTCTAAGTTCAATCCTATTGTTATCTGATGCTATTGCCTATGTTTAATCCATCAATGAAAGTCTTGCATCAATTAGAAATTGTCTAAGTTGCTTGCATCATTGGTTTTGATTGAAACTGTTGTGCATAGCCTTAATATTGCTCATGGATTGAACCTGTTGCATTCATATAGCTAAAGCTTTAAGATTGTGCATTCATGTAGTAATGCATTTAAAAATGAGCCTAAAGGTCTGATTGTTGCTATGCCATAGTTAAATCCATCAGTGATGTCTTATAAGCATTTAGAAGTTTGTCTAAGCTATTTGGATCATTGGCATTGATAAAACCTAGTGAGCATAAGCATGAATTGTGTCACTCTTGTCCCCTTGATTGCATAAGTATCATCTAGGCTTGTGTTTCATTTGGGTTAAATCTATTTCATTCATATAGTGAGTATGTAACCTAATGCATTCAGTTATTGTTGCATTTTAAAAAAAAAAAAAAAAAAAAAAAAACTAAATTGATTGTCTTTGCTTGATTGTCTTGATTGTCTAGCTTGTTTCAAGTATCATATATTATTGTGGCATTGGTGATCAAACAGGATGGATAATCTTGGTTTGATCCCAATGGGATGATCTGATTTTGCATTGAGTTGTGGTGGTGTTAGGTACACAAGGAATGGGATACATGTAACTCACCAACAACCAAGAATGTAAAGACAAAGGTCTTGTGCCATTGCATATCATCACTAGGACATGTTAGTCCATAATCTACAGGAAGTGTAGTGTGATTGAGTATGCAATGAGAGATAGCCATTGCATAATACCATTGGACATATCTAGTCCTTAGTCTACAGGAAGTGTAGCATGGGTCATTATGCAATGAGAGGTGTGTCTTGTGAGACTCTCTATGGTGATTCAAACACCCTAGTTCCTGGTTAAGGAAGAGAGTAAACTCACAAGAAGAAAGCTATCATGAAAGATGATAGTTATTAGACCATGGGGATGCATAGGATCATCACAAGCTTAGCTCCTTCTAGTCTCGGTTCTAAGCTTGAGGGGGAGTCTGAATGCATATGATCCATGGTCAGTAACAAGTCTTTTGCAAAAGCTTCTACAAGGATCATCAACCGGACCAAGTCAGTGGCGTGTCTAGGCAAGAGGCTGTTCAGAGCAGCCTTGGCGAGTGAGGAAGAAGGCTCTCCATCAATGCGGCTTCAATGAGAGGTGATTGAGGAGAAGCTGTGTTGAGTTGAGCTGAATATATATGTATGAAGAGCTAAGGAGTTGAAGAGGAAAGGAGATGAGGAAGCTTGAGAGAGTTTAGGGAGAGCATGGTACGGACGTCCGTACAAGGCCGTACAAGCCGTACAGTCCGTACCATCCAGCATCGACCAAGACTTACCTTGCATCAGCCAAGTAACACGGTAACTAAGGTAAAGGGAAGGAACTTACCTTGAGGCATCAGACCGTTTAGGGATAAGGTAGAGCGCGCCTTGACAGGCTGGAACAGCTGGAAAGGCAAGAGCATCTCGGTCCAAGATGCCAGATACTCCGCGCATGTGGAGAAGCTAATTGGCTAGTCCAAATGAGCTTATCCTCTCCTGATTGACCTCACATGCTTTAGTCTTCTCTTGATTTCGAAAACCCTTGTATGCTCTCTCTATATATTGTAACTCATCAACCCTAATGAATATTATGCAGTTTGAGTCTCTCTAATCTCTTAGACACTATGCTTTTCTCTTAGACACTAAACGGCTCTATCTAGTCTCCTAATCTTTCACAAACTTCTCTTAATCACTTCCTAAACACTCTCTTTATTCTGTTTACTCTAAGGATCTCTTAATCTCATATGGTATCAGAGCCAGGTTCATTTGAATCTGGGGTTTGATCTTTAGAGAGTTACAAGCTAAACGTCTTTAAAGCTACACGCGAGTAGTCTTGAAGGTGTTGAAGCTGTGGTCCGTTCTAGTTGAAGCTGTGCTACGTTCTGTTGGTTTGCGTGATTCTAGACTCAAGGTTGGTGTGTACGAAATCCAAGATCCAAGTTTTCAAGTCAAGCAAAGATGGAACATGGGATGAACATGAGGATGAAGGTAGCGGTTACTTTCAAAGGTAGCAACTACCTTGTGTGGTCTCGGATGGTGAAGACTGCTGTGGGAAGTAAGGGTTTGTGGGGGCACATCACAACAGGGGAGGCTCCGAAACTCATTACTCAGGGAGGAGATCAAGAAGAGGTCTCCAATGAAGCGGCTGTGGAGAAATGGCAACAAGAAGACATGCTGGTGATGACGGTTCTACACGCATCCTTGGACCCAGCTATCTTGGATGCCTACAGCTACTGTGAATCAGCCAAGGAGCTGTGGGACACGCTGAAGAAGGTGTATGGGAACACTTCCAACCTCAGCCGTGTGTTTGAAGTGAAGCTAGCGATCAACCTGTTGAGTTGAGCTGAATATATATGTATGAAGAGCTAAGGAGTTGAAGAGGAAAGGAGATGAGGAAGCTTGAGAGAGTTTAGGGAGAGCATGGTATGGACGTCCGTACAAGGCCGTACAAGCCGTACAGTCCGTACCATCCAGCATCGACCAAGACTTACCTTGCATCAGCCAAGTAACACGGTAACTAAGGTAAAGGGAAGGAACTTACCTTGAGGCATCAGACCGTTTAGGGATAAGGTAGAGCGCGCCTTGACAGGCTGGAACAGCTGGAAAGGCAAGAGCATCTCGGTCCAAGATGCCAGATACTCCGCGCATGTGGAGAAGCTAATTGGCTAGTCCAAATGAGCTTATCCTCTCCTGATTGACCTCACATGCTTTAGTCTTCTCTTGATTTCGAAAACCCTTGTATGCTCTCTCTATATATTGTAACTCATCAACCCTAATGAAGATTATGCAGTTTGAGTCTCTCTAATCTCTTAGACACTATGCTTTTCTCTTAGACACTAAACGGCTCTATCTAGTCTCCTAATCTTTCACAAACTTCTCTTAATCACTTCCTAAACACTCTCTTTATTCTGTTTACTCTAAGGATCTCTTAATCTCATATGGTATCAGAGCCAGGTTCATTTGAATCTGGGGTTTGATCTTTAGAGAGTTACAAGCTAAACGTCTTTGAAGCTACACGCGAGTAGTCTTGAAGGTGTTGAAGCTGTGGTCCGTTCTAGTTGAAGCTGTGCTACGTTCTGTTGGTTTGCGTGATTCTAGACTCAAGGTTGGTGTGTACGAAATCCAAGATCCAAGTTTTCAAGTCAAGCAAAGATGGAACATGGGATGAACATGAGGATGAAGGTAGCGGTTACTTTCAAAGGTAGCAACTACCTTGTGTGGTCTCGGATGGTGAAGACTGCTGTGGGAAGTAAGGGTTTGTGGGGGCACATCACAACAGGGGAGGCTCCGAAACTCATTACTCAGGGAGGAGATCAAGAAGAGGTCTCCAATGAAGCGGCTGTGGAGAAATGGCAACAAGAAGACATGCTGGTGATGACGGTTCTACACGCATCCTTGGACCCAGCTATCTTGGATGCCTACAGCTACTGTGAATCAGCCAAGGAGCTGTGGGACACGCTGAAGAAGGTGTATGGGAACACTTCCAACCTCAGCCGTGTGTTTGAAGTGAAGCTAGCGATCAACCGTCTTGCACAAGAGGACATGGAGTTCACTAAGCACTTGGGGAGGTTCAGGTCCTTATGGTCAGAGCTGGAGATGCTGAGGCCGAGCACAACTGATCCAGATCAGCTGAATGAGAGGCGCGAGCAAGACAAGGTCTTTGGGCTGCTTCTCACACTGAACCCGGCCTACACCCAGCTCATCCAGCACATGTTAAGGTCAGACAAGCTTCCGGACCTTGAGGAGGTGTGTGCACAAATCCAAAGGGAGCAGGGATCCATGGGTTTGTTTGGAGGTAAGGGGGAGCTCTCTCTTGCCAATCAAGCAGCTCATGAGGATTCAACCGAGGCTCCACAAGCAAACAAGGCATCTCACGGGAAGTACGAGGACAGGAAGTTCAATGGCAACTGTGATCATTGCAAGAAGCATGGTCATAAGAAGAGCCAATGCTGGATACTGCACCCACACCTCAAGCCGGCCAAGTTCATGAAGGAGCGTGAGGGAAGGGCAAATGTGACTGAAGGTTCAAGCGGAGCTGGCACCAGCAAGATCAGTGAAGTGGATGGGCTTGGAGGCAATGATGGGAATGGGAAGTCTCTGGTGGCTTACACAGGCGCCTCAAGCTCCCGCAGCAATGATGACTACATCAAGAGATCAGACCTTGATGCCCTCTTCAAAATGCTAAAGGAAAACGGTAACACTTACGGTTATTCCTTTGGAGCTTCTATGATTGCATATAAGGATGATCACTTGATTAGAGAACTAGTAGAACGGTTAGAAGCTAGGAATGAGTATAGGCATGCTTACATTGCTAGAACTGATAAGATGCATTCATCACTTAGTAATCTATGCCATAATGCTAAACGAGTAGGTAAACCATTGATTGTTGATTCTGGTGCATCACATCATATGATAAGTGATGAAAACTTGATTAAGGATATAGAACCTACACATGGGCATGTGATGATAGCAAATGGGGATAAGATACCCATTAGAGGAATAGGAAAGCTTAAGCTGTTTAACAAAGAATCTAGAGCTTTTTACATGCCTGAATTCACATCAAACCTATTATCAGTGAAGAAATGTACTAATGATTTACAATGCAATGTTATCTTTAGTCCTAATGATGTGAAGTTTCAGGATATTGAGAGCAGCAGGTTGATTGGGAAAGGGGTGACTAAGGGAGATCTCTATATGCTTGAAGAACTCACTTCTGTTCCTGATTATAGTTGCTCGTTTACTTCTGCTTCTTTGTTGAATAAAAATGCATTGTGGCATGCTAGAGTAGGACACCCTCATGTTAAAGCTTTGAACTTAATGGTACCAGGTGTTGTGTTTGAGAATAAGGATTGTGAAGCTTGCATTTTAGGCAAGCATTGTAGAACTGTGTTTCAAAAGTCTACTACTGTTTATGATAATTGCTTTGATCTAATTCATTCAGATGTATGGACTGCCCCTTGCTTATCTAGAGATAGTTATAAGTATTTTGTCACATTCATTGATGAAAAATCCAAATACACCTGGTTAACCTTAATTCAGACCAAAGATAGGGTACTTGATGCATTTAGGAATTTTCAAACTTATGTAACTAACCATTATCATGCTAAGATTAAAATTTTGAGATCAGATAATGGAGGAGAGTACACGAGTCATGCATTCAAGCAACACCTATCACAACATGGGATTCTACATCAAACAAGCTGTCCTTATACTCCACAGCAAAATGGAGTGGCTGAGAGGAAGAATAGGCATCTCATGGAAGTGGCAAGGTCACTTATGTTTCAGAGTAATGTTCCAAAGAGATTTTGGAGTGATGCGGTTGCCACTGCTTGTTACCTGATAAACAGAACTCCAACCAAAGTTCTGAATGAGAAGGCTCCATTTGAAGTTCTGAACAGGTACAAGCCAGCTCTTGATTACTTGCGAGTCTTTGGATGCCTATGCTTCGTCCTCAAACCAGGAGAGATGATCAACAAGCTAGAAGCAAGAAGCACTAAGGCTGTGTTCATAGGATACTCAGCTACACAGAAAGGATACAAATGCTATGATCCTATAGCAAGGAGAGTTCTTGTATCTAGAGATGTGAAGTTCTTGGAAGATAGAGGATACTATGAAGAAAAGAATCAAGAAGACCTGAAGGACTTAACATCAGACAAGGCCACCACCTTGCGGATCATTCTTGAAGGTCTTGGAATCAGTACATCCCAGGATCCGAGGAATCACGCAACTACACCTCCTGAAGTTGGTTCACCATCCCACCTTGATCATGAGGGAGGAGAGGAGCATGAGGAGCCTATGCAAGAGGCCAACCAAGATGAAGGAGGAGTAGAGAATGAAGGAGAAGAGAGCATAGGCTCGGATGGTCATGGACATGATCATGGTGTGACACAAACACCTTCTCAAGATGAAGTGGTAGAAGAACAACAGGAAGAAGAACCAGTTGTGCAGCCACTAAGAAGGAGTACAAGGATAAGGAAGGATCCTTCCAGTTGGGTAAACACGAGAGTGTACTACAATGCCCAAGCTGTGGAGCATCCTTCTCAAGCCGTGTGCTCCTTTGCTCAATATCCAGAAGCACATTGCGCGTTCATGGTAAACTTGGATGAGAATCACATCCCAAGAAGCTATGAAGAAGCAATGAAAGATAAAGAATGGAAGGAATCAGTTGGAGATGAGGCAGGAGCGATGATCAAGAATGATACATGGTATGAGAGTGAGTTACCAAAAGGGAAGAAGGCTGTGACTAGTAGATGGATATTCACAATCAAGTACAAAGCGGATGGAAAGGTTGAGAGGAAGAAGTCAAGACTAGTTGCAAGAGGGTTCACTCAAACTTATGGAGAAGATTACATAGAAACCTTTGCACCAGTAGCTAAACTCCACACAATCCGGATTGTACTAAGCTTGGCTGTGAATCTTGGATGGGGGTTATGGCAAATGGATGTGAAGAATGCGTTTCTACAAGGTGAACTTGAGGATGAAGTGTATATGCATCCACCTCCAGGCCTTGAACACTTAGTAAAGAGTGGGAATGTACTGAGATTGAAGAAAGCCATCTATGGACTGAAGCAATCACCAAGGGCTTGGTACAACAAGTTGAGCACTACTCTGAATGGCCGAGGCTTCAAGAAGTCTGAACTAGATCACACTCTCTTCACTCTCACGACTCCCTCAGGTATGATTGCTCTCCTTGTGTATGTTGATGATATCATTATCACAGGGAGTGATAAGGAAGGTATCATAGCAACCAAGGAGTTTCTTAAATCCATGTTTGAGATTAAAGACTTGGGAGAAATGAAATACTTCCTTGGAATTGAGATATGTAGATCCAAGGAAGGTTTGTTCATGTCCCAAAGGAAATATACACTTGATCTTTTGAAAGGTGCAGGTGCTTATGGAGGCAAGACAGCAAGGATGCCTATGGAGGATGGCTACAAAGTCCCACGAGAGGGGGAGATTGAAGACAGCAAACCTTATCAGGATCCTAAACTCTATAGAAAACTAGTTGGCAAATTGATTTATCTTACTATAACTAGACCTGACATCTGCTTTGCTGTGAATCAGGTGAGTCAACACATGCAAGTGCCTAAGGAACATCACTGGCACATGGTGGAGAGGATCTTGATGTATCTCAACGGCTCACCTGATCAAGGAGTATGGATGGGCTGCAATGGAAGCACTGAAGTGGTGGGATATTGTGATGCGGATTGGGCTGGTGATAGAGCAGACAGGAGATCAACCACAGGCTATTGCACATTCATTGGAGGCAACTTGGTGACTTGGAAGAGCAAGAAGCAGAAGGTAGTGTCATGTTCAAGTGCAGAAGCCGAGTATAGAGCCATGCTGAAGCTCACCAACGAGTTGGTATGGATCAAAGGCATCTTGAAGCACTTGGAGATCGATCAAGCAACTCCAATGACAATGCATTGTGACAATCAAGCTGCCATCCACATTGCATCCAACTCGGTGTTTCATGAGAGGACCAAGCACATTGAAGTTGATTGTCACAAGGTGAGGCAGATGATTGTGCTAGGGGTGATCTTGCCATGTTACACAAGGAGTGAAGATCAGCTAGCGGATGTGTTCACCAAGGCTGCAAGACAGAAGACAATGGAGTCCATTCACATCAGGTTGGGCCTCATTGATCTTGGGAAGAGAAGGAGCTAATCCCCTTAGCTGCAAGGTCTTTACTCTTTTTCCCTCATCAAAGTTTTATCCCATTGGGTTTTCTTTGGTGAGGTTTTTAATGAGGAAGATCTTGTGGCTGTCCAAGCTTAGACTTATACAAAGCTAAGCTTGAGGGGGAGTGTTGAGTTGAGCTGAATATATATGTATGAAGAGCTAAGGAGTTGAAGAGGAAAGGAGATGAGGAAGCTTGAGAGAGTTTAGGGAGAGCATGGTACGGACGTCCGTACAAGGCCGTACAAGCCGTACAGTCCGTACCATCCAGCATCGACCAAGACTTACCTTGCATCAGCCAAGTAACACGGTAACTAAGGTAAAGGGAAGGAACTTACCTTGAGGCATCAGACCGTTTAGGGATAAGGTAGAGCGCGCCTTGACAGGCTGGAACAGCTGGAAAGGCAAGAGCATCTCGGTCCAAGATGCCAGATACTCCGCGCATGTGGAGAAGCTAATTGGCTAGTCCAAATGAGCTTATCCTCTCCTGATTGACCTCACATGCTTTAGTCTTCTCTTGATTTCGAAAACCCTTGTATGCTCTCTCTATATATTGTAACTCATCAACCCTAATGAATATTATGCAGTTTGAGTCTCTCTAATCTCTTAGACACTATGCTTTTCTCTTAGACACTAAACGGCTCTATCTAGTCTCCTAATCTTTCACAAACTTCTCTTAATCACTTCCTAAACACTCTCTTTATTCTGTTTACTCTAAGGATCTCTTAATCTCATACAACCGTCTTGCACAAGAGGACATGGAGTTCACTAAGCACTTGGGGAGGTTCAGGTCCTTATGGTCAGAGCTGGAGATGCTGAGGCCGAGCACAACTGATCCAGATCAGCTGAATGAGAGGCGCGAGCAAGACAAGGTCTTTGGGCTGCTTCTCACACTGAACCCGGCCTACACCCAGCTCATCCAGCACATGTTAAGGTCGGACAAGCTTCCGGACCTTGAGGAGGTGTGTGCACAAATCCAAAGGGAGCAGGGATCCATGGGTTTGTTTGGAGGTAAGGGGGAGCTCTCTCTTGCCAATCAAGCAGCTCATGAGGATTCAACCGAGGCTCCACAAGCAAACAAGGCATCTCACGGGAAGTACGAGGACAGGAAGTTCAATGGCAACTGTGATCATTGCAAGAAGCATGGTCATAAGAAGAGCCAATGCTGGATACTGCACCCACACCTCAAGCCGGCCAAGTTCATGAAGGAGCGTGAGGGAAGGGCAAATGTGACTGAAGGTTCAAGCGGAGCTGGCACCAGCAAGATCAGTGAAGTGGATGGGCTTGGAGGCAATGATGGGAATGGGAAGTCTCTGGTGGCTTACACAGGCGCCTCAAGCTCCCGCAGCAATGATGACTACATCAAGAGATCAGACCTTGATGCCCTCTTCAAAATGCTAAAGGAAAACGGTAACACTTACGGTTATTCCTTTGGAGCTTCTATGATTGCATATAAGGATGATCACTTGATTAGAGAACTAGTAGAACGGTTAGAAGCTAGGAATGAGTATAGGCATGCTTACATTGCTAGAACTGATAAGATGCATTCATCACTTAGTAATCTATGCCATAATGCTAAACGAGTAGGTAAACCATTGATTGTTGATTCTGGTGCATCACATCATATGATAAGTGATGAAAACTTGATTAAGGATATAGAACCTACACATGGGCATGTGATGATAGCAAATGGGGATAAGATACCCATTAGAGGAATAGGAAAGCTTAAGCTGTTTAACAAAGAATCTAGAGCTTTTTACATGCCTGAATTCACATCAAACCTATTATCAGTGAAGAAATGTACTAATGATTTACAATGCAATGTTATCTTTAGTCCTAATGATGTGAAGTTTCAGGATATTGAGAGCAGCAGGTTGATTGGGAAAGGGGTGACTAAGGGAGATCTCTATATGCTTGAAGAACTCACTTCTGTTCCTGATTATAGTTGCTCGTTTACTTCTGCTTCTTTGTTGAATAAAAATGCATTGTGGCATGCTAGAGTAGGACACCCTCATGTTAAAGCTTTGAACTTAATGGTACCAGGTGTTGTGTTTGAGAATAAGGATTGTGAAGCTTGCATTTTAGGCAAGCATTGTAGAACTGTGTTTCAAAAGTCTACTACTGTTTATGATAATTGCTTTGATCTAATTCATTCAGATGTATGGACTGCCCCTTGCTTATCTAGAGATAGTTATAAGTATTTTGTCACATTCATTGATGAAAAATCCAAATACACCTGGTTAACCTTAATTCAGACCAAAGATAGGGTACTTGATGCATTTAGGAATTTTCAAACTTATGTAACTAACCATTATCATGCTAAGATTAAAATTTTGAGATCAGATAATGGAGGAGAGTACACGAGTCATGCATTCAAGCAACACCTATCACAACATGGGATTCTACATCAAACAAGCTGTCCTTATACTCCACAGCAAAATGGAGTGGCTGAGAGGAAGAATAGGCATCTCATGGAAGTGGCAAGGTCACTTATGTTTCAGAGTAATGTTCCAAAGAGATTTTGGAGTGATGCGGTTGCCACTGCTTGTTACCTGATAAACAGAACTCCAACCAAAGTTCTGAATGAGAAGGCTCCATTTGAAGTTCTGAACAGGTACAAGCCAGCTCTTGATTACTTGCGAGTCTTTGGATGCCTATGCTTCGTCCTCAAACCAGGAGAGATGATCAACAAGCTAGAAGCAAGAAGCACTAAGGCTGTGTTCATAGGATACTCAGCTACACAGAAAGGATACAAATGCTATGATCCTATAGCAAGGAGAGTTCTTGTATCTAGAGATGTGAAGTTCTTGGAAGATAGAGGATACTATGAAGAAAAGAATCAAGAAGACCTGAAGGACTTAACATCAGACAAGGCCACCACCTTGCGGATCATTCTTGAAGGTCTTGGAATCAGTACATCCCAGGATCCGAGGAATCACGCAACTACACCTCCTGAAGTTGGTTCACCATCCCACCTTGATCATGAGGGAGGAGAGGAGCATGAGGAGCCTATGCAAGAGGCCAACCAAGATGAAGGAGGAGTAGAGAATGAAGGAGAAGAGAGCATAGGCTCGGATGGTCATGGACATGATCATGGTGTGACACAAACACCTTCTCAAGATGAAGTGGTAGAAGAACAACAGGAAGAAGAACCAGTTGTGCAGCCACTAAGAAGGAGTACAAGGATAAGGAAGGATCCTTCCAGTTGGGTAAACACGAGAGTGTACTACAATGCCCAAGCTGTGGAGCATCCTTCTCAAGCCGTGTGCTCCTTTGCTCAATATCCAGAAGCACATTGCGCGTTCATGGTAAACTTGGATGAGAATCACATCCCAAGAAGCTATGAAGAAGCAATGAAAGATAAAGAATGGAAGGAATCAGTTGGAGATGAGGCAGGAGCGATGATCAAGAATGATACATGGTATGAGAGTGAGTTACCAAAAGGGAAGAAGGCTGTGACTAGTAGATGGATATTCACAATCAAGTACAAAGCGGATGGAAAGGTTGAGAGGAAGAAGTCAAGACTAGTTGCAAGAGGGTTCACTCAAACTTATGGAGAAGATTACATAGAAACCTTTGCACCAGTAGCTAAACTCCACACAATCCGGATTGTACTAAGCTTGGCTGTGAATCTTGGATGGGGGTTATGGCAAATGGATGTGAAGAATGCGTTTCTACAAGGTGAACTTGAGGATGAAGTGTATATGCATCCACCTCCAGGCCTTGAACACTTAGTAAAGAGTGGGAATGTACTGAGATTGAAGAAAGCCATCTATGGACTGAAGCAATCACCAAGGGCTTGGTACAACAAGTTGAGCACTACTCTGAATGGCCGAGGCTTCAAGAAGTCTGAACTAGATCACACTCTCTTCACTCTCACGACTCCCTCAGGTATGATTGCTCTCCTTGTGTATGTTGATGATATCATTATCACAGGGAGTGATAAGGAAGGTATCATAGCAACCAAGGAGTTTCTTAAATCCATGTTTGAGATTAAAGACTTGGGAGAAATGAAATACTTCCTTGGAATTGAGATATGTAGATCCAAGGAAGGTTTGTTCATGTCCCAAAGGAAATATACACTTGATCTTTTGAAAGGTGCAGGTGCTTATGGAGGCAAGACAGCAAGGATGCCTATGGAGGATGGCTACAAAGTCCCACGAGAGGGGGAGATTGAAGACAGCAAACCTTATCAGGATCCTAAACTCTATAGAAAACTAGTTGGCAAATTGATTTATCTTACTATAACTAGACCTGACATCTGCTTTGCTGTGAATCAGGTGAGTCAACACATGCAAGTGCCTAAGGAACATCACTGGCACATGGTGGAGAGGATCTTGATGTATCTCAACGGCTCACCTGATCAAGGAGTATGGATGGGCTGCAATGGAAGCACTGAAGTGGTGGGATATTGTGATGCGGATTGGGCTGGTGATAGAGCAGACAGGAGATCAACCACAGGCTATTGCACATTCATTGGAGGCAACTTGGTGACTTGGAAGAGCAAGAAGCAGAAGGTAGTGTCATGTTCAAGTGCAGAAGCCGAGTATAGAGCCATGCTGAAGCTCACCAACGAGTTGGTATGGATCAAAGGCATCTTGAAGCACTTGGAGATCGATCAAGCAACTCCAATGACAATGCATTGTGACAATCAAGCTGCCATCCACATTGCATCCAACTCGGTGTTTCATGAGAGGACCAAGCACATTGAAGTTGATTGTCACAAGGTGAGGCAGATGATTGTGCTAGGGGTGATCTTGCCATGTTACACAAGGAGTGAAGATCAGCTAGCGGATGTGTTCACCAAGGCTGCAAGACAGAAGACAATGGAGTCCATTCACATCAGGTTGGGCCTCATTGATCTTGGGAAGAGAAGGAGCTAATCCCCTTAGCTGCAAGGTCTTTACTCTTTTTCCCTCATCAAAGTTTTATCCCATTGGGTTTTCTTTGGTGAGGTTTTTAATGAGGAAGATCTTGTGGCTGTCCAAGCTTAGACTTATACAAAGCTAAGCTTGAGGGGGAGTGTTGAGTTGAGCTGAATATATATGTATGAAGAGCTAAGGAGTTGAAGAGGAAAGGAGATGAGGAAGCTTGAGAGAGTTTAGGGAGAGCATGGTACGGACGTCCGTACAAGGCCGTACAAGCCGTACAGTCCGTACCATCCAGCATCGACCAAGACTTACCTTGCATCAGCCAAGTAACACGGTAACTAAGGTAAAGGGAAGGAACTTACCTTGAGGCATCAGACCGTTTAGGGATAAGGTAGAGCGCGCCTTGACAGGCTGGAACAGCTGGAAAGGCAAGAGCATCTCGGTCCAAGATGCCAGATACTCCGCGCATGTGGAGAAGCTAATTGGCTAGTCCAAATGAGCTTATCCTCTCCTGATTGACCTCACATGCTTTAGTCTTCTCTTGATTTCGAAAACCCTTGTATGCTCTCTCTATATATTGTAACTCATCAACCCTAATGAATATTATGCAGTTTGAGTCTCTCTAATCTCTTAGACACTATGCTTTTCTCTTAGACACTAAACGGCTCTATCTAGTCTCCTAATCTTTCACAAACTTCTCTTAATCACTTCCTAAACACTCTCTTTATTCTGTTTACTCTAAGGATCTCTTAATCTCATAAGCTGATGAATCCATTCTGCCTTTCCAAGGAGTTGATGATGCCATGAAGATGGTGCATTGAGAGAGTTTGGAAACTCACAAAACACAAGGGAAGTTCCCTTAGACTTTTAAAACTCTTTTCAATCTTTTTCATTCATCTTACTAATTGCTTGTGCTTGAAAAGATAATTAAGATGATTGTGATTGAATTGTGAGATTGTGTGCATCAAGTGTGATGCAGGATATTCATTTTCTTGTTTTTGATAGGTACTGATGCACCTTTGGGATAATGTATCAGGTACCATTGCTTGAGCCTCACTAAGATGTTCCTGGTCAGTTCCTAGCTTCTCTAAGATGGCTGAGAAGTCTGTTGAGAGGGGGAGATCCAAACCAGTTCTATGAAGAGGCAAGCCGTGTGTGAAGTGTTGATCAGCCTCACTAGTGTTTTTTGAAGATGATCTGGTCGTGTCCTAGCTTCTCTAAGATGGCTGTGAAGTCAGTTGAGAGGGGGAGACTTCAAACCGGTTCCATAAAGAGGTGAAGCTGAAGTGTGAAGTGTGCGCAAAGCTGTGAAGAGTTGCTGCACCTGTTAGGCCGTGATCCAGAGCTTCTTGTGTCCAACCACACTGGTTCTAAGGCACAAGAGCTCACTGGCCAATCCCTAGGCTTTGGAGAGCTCTACTCTTTTCCCTTGCAAGGTTTTGTCCCAATGGTTTTCCTTGTAAGGTTTTTAATGAGGGAGACTCTTCAAAGTTCCAAGCTTGGCTTAGGATCTCCTAAAGTCAGCTTGAGGGGGAGTGTTGAACTGAAGAGAAGATAGAGCTTGTACAATAATAGGGCAAGCTCTAGAAGAAGTCAAGAAGAGTTCAATCAAGCTTCAGAAGTATTCTGAAGTAGTTATGTTGTGAAGTTAAGTCTAGGAAGGACTTAGACTGATCATGTGAAGAGGTGAAGGAGTTAGAGAGAAGATGGCATGAAGTGCAAAGCTTGGGAGAATGATAAGGCCATGAGCGAATCAAGAAGAGGAATGGATCAACTAAAGAGGAGGGGAAGTATTGGTGCATAATTAGGGCGAGTGTACGGATGGTACAAGCCGTACAAGAGACCGTACAAACACCCAAGCCTCATCCATTCATCCAGTTCCACATCAAGTCAAGTTGTGCAATGTGTGGGCGCGGGATAAGCTTCCTTAAGTGTCCGTTGGAGTGCCTTGGAGGTAAAGGAAGATTCAAATGGATAAGGTGAGCTGTTGGTATGAGCTGGAAAGGTAAAGGTGCTTTACCTTTACAGCCTTGACTCATCCTATCCATTCATTCAAAAGAAGCATCTGAGCCTTCTATTTGAATCAAGTCGCCAGCTAGCTCCAGCAACATCAAGACCAGTCTTCTCTCATCCTTACCATCCATTCTATCATTTATTTACAGCCTTAGGATGTAGGTTTATGTGTGAAATGTAAAGGCATATAAAAGCCTTGTATATGCGATTTGTAAACACTTAAGTGAGTAAGGGGTTTCCCTTCTCTTTCCTAATCTTCAGTCTCTATTCTCTCAGTCTCTCTCTAGTCTCTCAGTCTCTCAGTCTCTTAATCTCATTCTCTTTAGTCTCTTAAACACTTAAACACTCTCACCCATCTCTGTTCTTAAATCACCTAGAACTAAGCTCTCATCTTTCTCCATTGGAGTTTATACACACATACACACAACCAGAGTGAGATCTCTTTAAAAATCATAATTTGGATACATAAAGTGGTGGAGAATCACCAGGAAGTTGAATAAATCTCATAGGAGTTGGCATGAAGAAGTTATCCCACTTTCAAATCAGGTGATTCCAGTTTCCCAGTTTGGGAATAGCACAGCTTCTTCGTCGTTCCAATCAAACCAGGATGAATCTCTTTGTAAGAAGCTTGATTTGGATACATAAAGTGGTGGAGAATCACCAGGAAGTTGAATAAATCTCATAGGAGTTGGCATGAAGAAGTTATCCCACTTTCAAATCAGGTGATTCCAGTTTCCCAGTTTGGGAATAGAACAGCTTCTTCGTCGTTCCAACAAACCAGGATGAATCACTTTGTAAGAAGCTTGATTTGGATACATAAAGTGGTGGAGAATCACCAGGAAGTTGAATAAATCTCATAGGAGTTGGCATGAAGAAGTTATCCCACTTTCAAATCAGGTGATTCCAGTTTCCCAGTTTGGGAATAGCACAGCTTCTTCGTCGTTCCAATCAAACCAGGATGAATCTCTTTGTAAGAAGCTTGATTTGGATACATAAAGTGGTGGAGAATCACCAGGAAGTTGAATAAATCTCATAGGAGTTGGCATGAAGAAGTTATCCCACTTTCAAATCAGGTGATTCCAGTTTCCCAGTTTGGAATAGCACAGCTTCTTCGTCGTTCCAATCAAACCAGGATGAATCTCTTTGTAAGAAGCTTGATTTGGATACATAAAGTGGTGGAGAATCACCAGGAAGTTGAATAAATCTCATAGGAGTTGGCATGAAGAAGTTATCCCACTTTCAAATCAGGTGATTCCAGTTTCCCAGTTTGGGAATAGCACAGCTTCTTCGTCGTTCCAATCAAACCAGGATGAATCACTTTGTAAGAAGCTTGATTTGGATACATAAAGTGGTGGAGAATCACCAGGAAGTTGAATAAATCTCATAGGAGTTGGGATGAAGAAGTTATCCCACTTTCAAATCAGGTGATTCCAGTTTCCCAGTTTGGGAATAGCACAGCTTCTTCGTCGTTCCAATCAAACCAGGATGAATCTCTTTGTAAGAAGCTTGATTTGGATACATAAAGTGGTGGAGAATCACCAGGAAGTTGAATAAATCTCATAGGAGTTGGGATGAAGAAGTTATCCCACTTTCAAATCAGGTGATTCCAGTTTCCCAGTTTGGGAATAGCACAGCTTCTTCGTCGTTCCAATCAAACCAGGATGAATCTCTTTGTAAGAAGCTTGATTTGGATACATAAAGTGGTGGAGAATCACCAGGAAGTTGAATAAATCTCATAGGAGTTGGCATGAAGAAGTTATCCCACTTTCAAATCAGGTGATTCCAGTTTCCCAGTTTGGGAATAGCACAGCTTCTTCGTCGTTCCAATCAAACCAGGATGAATCTCTTTGTAAGAAGCTTGATTTGGATACATAAAGTGGTGGAGAATCACCAGGAAGTTGAATAAATCTCATAGGAGTTGGCATGAAGAAGTTATCCCACTTTCAAATCAGGTGATTCCAGTTTCCCAGTTTGGGAATAGCACAGCTTCTTCGTCGTTCCAATCAAACCAGGATGAATCACTTTGTAAGAAGCTTGATTTGGATACATAAAGTGGTGGAGAATCACCAGGAAGTTGAATAAATCTCATAGGAGTTGGCATGAAGAAGTTATCCCACTTTCAAATCAGGTGATTCCAGTTTCCCAGTTTGGGAATAGCACAGCTTCTTCGTCGTTCCAATCAAACCAGGATGAATCTCTTTGTAAGAAGCTTGATTTGGATACATAAAGTGGTGGAGAATCACCAGGAAGTTGAATAAATCTCATAGGAGTTGGCATGAAGAAGTTATCCCACTTTCAAATCAGGTGATTCCAGTTTCCCAGTTTGGGAATAGCACAGCTTCTTCGTCGTTCCAATCAAACCAGGATGAATCACTTTGTAAGAAGCTTGATTTGGATACATAAAGTGGTGGAGAATCACCAGGAAGTTGAATAAATCTCATAGGAGTTGGCATGAAGAAGTTATCCCACTTTCAAATCAGGTGATTCCAGTTTCCCAGTTTGGGAATAGCACAGCTTCTTCGTCGTTCCAATCAAACCAGGATGAATCTCTTTGTAAGAAGCTTGATTTGGATACATAAAGTGGTGGAGAATCACCAGGAAGTTGAATAAATCTCATAGGAGTTGGCATGAAGAAGTTATCCCACTTTCAAATCAGGTGATTCCAGTTTCCCAGTTTGGGAATAGCACAGCTTCTTCGTCGTTCCAATCAAACCAGGATGAATCTCTTTGTAAGAAGCTTGATTTGGATACATAAAGTGGTGGAGAATCACCAGGAAGTTGAATAAATCTCATAGGAGTTGGCATGAAGAAGTTATCCCACTTTCAAATCAGGTGATTCCAGTTTCCCAGTTTGGGAATAGCACAGCTTCTTCGTCGTTCCAATCAAACCAGGATGAATCACTTTGTAAGAAGCTTGATTTGGATACATAAAGTGGTGGAGAATCACCAGGAAGTTGAATAAATCTCATAGGAGTTGGCATGAAGAAGTTATCCCACTTTCAAATCAGGTGATTCCAGTTTCCCAGTTTGGGAATAGCACAGCTTCTTCGTCGTTCCAATCAAACCAGGATGAATCTCTTTGTAAGAAGCTTGATTTGGATACATAAAGTGGTGGAGAATCACCAGGAAGTTGAATAAATCTCATAGGAGTTGGCATGAAGAAGTTATCCCACTTTCAAATCAGGTGATTCCAGTTTCCCAGTTTGGGAATAGCACAGCTTCTTCGTCGTTCCAATCAAACCAGGATGAATCACTTTGTAAGAAGCTTGATTTGGATACATAAAGTGGTGGAGAATCACCAGGAAGTTGAATAAATCTCATAGGAGTTGGGATGAAGAAGTTATCCCACTTTCAAATCAGGTGATTCCAGTTTCCCAGTTTGGGAATAGCACAGCTTCTTCGTCGTTCCAATCAAACCAGGATGAATCTCTTTGTAAGAAGCTTGATTTGGATACATAAAGTGGTGGAGAATCACCAGGAAGTTGAATAAATCTCATAGGAGTTGGCATGAAGAAGTTATCCCACTTTCAAATCAGGTGATTCCAGTTTCCCAGTTTGGGAATAGCACAGCTTCTTCGTCGTTCCAATCAAACCAGGATGAATCTCTTTGTAAGAAGCTTGATTTGGATACATAAAGTGGTGGAGAATCACCAGGAAGTTGAATAAATCTCATAGGAGTTGGATGAAGAAGTTATCCCACTTTCAAATCAGGTGATTCCAGTTTCCCAGTTTGGGAATAGCACAGCTTCTTCGTCGTTCCAATCAAACCAGGATGAATCTCTTTGTAAGAAGCTTGATTTGGATACATAAAGTGGTGGAGAATCACCAGGAAGTTGAATAAATCTCATAGGAGTTGGCATGAAGAAGTTATCCCACTTTCAAATCAGGTGATTCCAGTTTCCCAGTTTGGGAATAGCACAGCTTCTTCGTCGTTCCAATCAAACCAGGATGAATCTCTTTGTAAGAAGCTTGATTTGGATACATAAAGTGGTGGAGAATCACCAGGAAGTTGAATAAATCTCATAGGAGTTGGATGAAGAAGTTATCCCACTTTCAAATCAGGTGATTCCAGTTTCCCAGTTTGGGAATAGCACAGCTTCTTCGTCGTTCCAATCAAACCAGGATGAATCTCTTTGTAAGAAGCTTGATTTGGATACATAAAGTGGTGGAGAATCACCAGGAAGTTGAATAAATCTCATAGGAGTTGGCATGAAGAAGTTATCCCACTTTCAAATCAGGTGATTCCAGTTTCCCAGTTTGGGAATAGCACAGCTTCTTCGTCGTTCCAATCAAACCAGGATGAATCTCTTTGTAAGAAGCTTGATTTGGATACATAAAGTGGTGGAGAATCACCAGGAAGTTGAATAAATCTCATAGGAGTTGGCATGAAGAAGTTATCCCACTTTCAAATCAGGTGATTCCAGTTTCCCAGTTTGGGAATAGCACAGCTTCTTCGTCGTTCCAATCAAACCAGGATGAATCACTTTGTAAGAAGCTTGATTTGGATACATAAAGTGGTGGAGAATCACCAGGAAGTTGAATAAATCTCATAGGAGTTGGCATGAAGAAGTTATCCCACTTTCAAATCAGGTGATTCCAGTTTCCCAGTTTGGGAATAGCACAGCTTCTTCGTCGTTCCAATCAAACCAGGATGAATCTCTTTGTAAGAAGCTTGATTTGGATACATAAAGTGGTGGAGAATCACCAGGAAGTTGAATAAATCTCATAGGAGTTGGCATGAAGAAGTTATCCCACTTTCAAATCAGGTGATTCCAGTTTCCCAGTTTGGGAATAGCACAGCTTCTTCGTCGTTCCAATCAAACCAGGATGAATCTCTTTGTAAGAAGCTTGATTTGGATACATAAAGTGGTGGAGAATCACCAGGAAGTTGAATAAATCTCATAGGAGTTGGCATGAAGAAGTTATCCCACTTTCAAATCAGGTGATTCCAGTTTCCCAGTTTGGGAATAGCACAGCTTCTTCGTCGTTCCAATCAAACCAGGATGAATCACTTTGTAAGAAGCTTGATTTGGATACATAAAGTGGTGGAGAATCACCAGGAAGTTGAATAAATCTCATAGGAGTTGGGATGAAGAAGTTATCCCACTTTCAAATCAGGTGATTCCAGTTTCCCAGTTTGGGAATAGCACAGCTTCTTCGTCGTTCCAATCAAACCAGGATGAATCTCTTTGTAAGAAGCTTGATTTGGATACATAAAGTGGTGGAGAATCACCAGGAAGTTGAATAAATCTCATAGGAGTTGGGATGAAGAAGTTATCCCACTTTCAAATCAGGTGATTCCAGTTTCCCAGTTTGGGAATAGCACAGCTTCTTCGTCGTTCCAATCAAACCAGGATGAATCTCTTTGTAAGAAGCTTGATTTGGATACATAAAGTGGTGGAGAATCACCAGGAAGTTGAATAAATCTCATAGGAGTTGGCATGAAGAAGTTATCCCACTTTCAAATCAGGTGATTCCAGTTTCCCAGTTTGGGAATAGCACAGCTTCTTCGTCGTTCCAATCAAACCAGGATGAATCTCTTTGTAAGAAGCTTGATTTGGATACATAAAGTGGTGGAGAATCACCAGGAAGTTGAATAAATCTCATAGGAGTTGGCATGAAGAAGTTATCCCACTTTCAAATCAGGTGATTCCAGTTTCCCAGTTTGGGAATAGCACAGCTTCTTCGTCGTTCCAATCAAACCAGGATGAATCACTTTGTAAGAAGCTTGATTTGGATACATAAAGTGGTGGAGAATCACCAGGAAGTTGAATAAATCTCATAGGAGTTGGCATGAAGAAGTTATCCCACTTTCAAATCAGGTGATTCCAGTTTCCCAGTTTGGGAATAGCACAGCTTCTTCGTCGTTCCAATCAAACCAGGATGAATCTCTTTGTAAGAAGCTTGATTTGGATACATAAAGTGGTGGAGAATCACCAGGAAGTTGAATAAATCTCATAGGAGTTGGCATGAAGAAGTTATCCCACTTTCAAATCAGGTGATTCCAGTTTCCCAGTTTGGGAATAGCACAGCTTCTTCGTCGTTCCAATCAAACCAGGATGAATCTCTTTGTAAGAAGCTTGATTTGGATACATAAAGTGGTGGAGAATCACCAGGAAGTTGAATAAATCTCATAGGAGTTGGCATGAAGAAGTTATCCCACTTTCAAATCAGGTGATTCCAGTTTCCCAGTTTGGGAATAGCACAGCTTCTTCGTCGTTCCAATCAAACCAGGATGAATCACTTTGTAAGAAGCTTGATTTGGATACATAAAGTGGTGGAGAATCACCAGGAAGTTGAATAAATCTCATAGGAGTTGGCATGAAGAAGTTATCCCACTTTCAAATCAGGTGATTCCAGTTTCCCAGTTTGGGAATAGCACAGCTTCTTCGTCGTTCCAATCAAACCAGGATGAATCTCTTTGTAAGAAGCTTGATTTGGATACATAAAGTGGTGGAGAATCACCAGGAAGTTGAATAAATCTCATAGGAGTTGGCATGAAGAAGTTATCCCACTTTCAAATCAGGTGATTCCAGTTTCCCAGTTTGGGAATAGCACAGCTTCTTCGTCGTTCCAATCAAACCAGGATGAATCTCTTTGTAAGAAGCTTGATTTGGATACATAAAGTGGTGGAGAATCACCAGGAAGTTGAATAAATCTCATAGGAGTTGGCATGAAGAAGTTATCCCACTTTCAAATCAGGTGATTCCAGTTTCCCAGTTTGGGAATAGCACAGCTTCTTCGTCGTTCCAATCAAACCAGGATGAATCTCTTTGTAAGAAGCTTGATTTGGATACATAAAGTGGTGGAGAATCACCAGGAAGTTGAATAAATCTCATAGGAGTTGGCATGAAGAAGTTATCCCACTTTCAAATCAGGTGATTCCAGTTTCCCAGTTTGGGAATAGCACAGCTTCTTCGTCGTTCCAATCAACCAGGATGAATCTCTTTGTAAGAAGCTTGATTTGGATACATAAAGTGGTGGAGAATCACCAGGAAGTTGAATAAATCTCATAGGAGTTGGCATGAAGAAGTTATCCCACTTTCAAATCAGGTGATTCCAGTTTCCCAGTTTGGGAATAGCACAGCTTCTTCGTCGTTCCAATCAAACCAGGATGAATCTCTTTGTAAGAAGCTTGATTTGGATACATAAAGTGGTGGAGAATCACCAGGAAGTTGAATAAATCTCATAGGAGTTGGCATGAAGAAGTTATCCCACTTTCAAATCAGGTGATTCCAGTTTCCCAGTTTGGGAATAGCACAGCTTCTTCGTCGTTCCAATCAAACCAGGATGAATCACTTTGTAAGAAGCTTGATTTGGATACATAAAGTGGTGGAGAATCACCAGGAAGTTGAATAAATCTCATAGGAGTTGGCATGAAGAAGTTATCCCACTTTCAAATCAGGTGATTCCAGTTTCCCAGTTTGGGAATAGCACAGCTTCTTCGTCGTTCCAATCAAACCAGGATGAATCTCTTTGTAAGAAGCTTGATTTGGATACATAAAGTGGTGGAGAATCACCAGGAAGTTGAATAAATCTCATAGGAGTTGGATGAAGAAGTTATCCCACTTTCAAATCAGGTGATTCCAGTTTCCCAGTTTGGGAATAGCACAGCTTCTTCGTCGTTCCAATCAAACCAGGATGAATCTCTTTGTAAGAAGCTTGATTTGGATACATAAAGTGGTGGAGAATCACCAGGAAGTTGAATAAATCTCATAGGAGTTGGCATGAAGAAGTTATCCCACTTTCAAATCAGGTGATTCCAGTTTCCCAGTTTGGGAATAGCACAGCTTCTTCGTCGTTCCAATCAAACCAGGATGAATCTCTTTGTAAGAAGCTTGATTTGGATACATAAAGTGGTGGAGAATCACCAGGAAGTTGAATAAATCTCATAGGAGTTGGGATGAAGAAGTTATCCCACTTTCAAATCAGGTGATTCCAGTTTCCCAGTTTGGGAATAGCACAGCTTCTTCGTCGTTCCAATCAAACCAGGATGAATCTCTTTGTAAGAAGCTTGATTTGGATACATAAAGTGGTGGAGAATCACCAGGAAGTTGAATAAATCTCATAGGAGTTGGGATGAAGAAGTTATCCCACTTTCAAATCAGGTGATTCCAGTTTCCCAGTTTGGGAATAGCACAGCTTCTTCGTCGTTCCAATCAAACCAGGATGAATCTCTTTGTAAGAAGCTTGATTTGGATACATAAAGTGGTGGAGAATCACCAGGAAGTTGAATAAATCTCATAGGAGTTGGCATGAAGAAGTTATCCCACTTTCAAATCAGGTGATTCCAGTTTCCCAGTTTGGGAATAGCACAGCTTCTTCGTCGTTCCAATCAAACCAGGATGAATCTCTTTGTAAGAAGCTTGATTTGGATACATAAAGTGGTGGAGAATCACCAGGAAGTTGAATAAATCTCATAGGAGTTGGCATGAAGAAGTTATCCCACTTTCAAATCAGGTGATTCCAGTTTCCCAGTTTGGGAATAGCACAGCTTCTTCGTCGTTCCAATCAAACCAGGATGAATCACTTTGTAAGAAGCTTGATTTGGATACATAAAGTGGTGGAGAATCACCAGGAAGTTGAATAAATCTCATAGGAGTTGGCATGAAGAAGTTATCCCACTTTCAAATCAGGTGATTCCAGTTTCCCAGTTTGGGAATAGCACAGCTTCTTCGTCGTTCCAATCAAACCAGGATGAATCTCTTTGTAAGAAGCTTGATTTGGATACATAAAGTGGTGGAGAATCACCAGGAAGTTGAATAAATCTCATAGGAGTTGGCATGAAGAAGTTATCCCACTTTCAAATCAGGTGATTCCAGTTTCCCAGTTTGGGAATAGCACAGCTTCTTCGTCGTTCCAATCAAACCAGGATGAATCTCTTTGTAAGAAGCTTGATTTGGATACATAAAGTGGTGGAGAATCACCAGGAAGTTGAATAAATCTCATAGGAGTTGGCATGAAGAAGTTATCCCACTTTCAAATCAGGTGATTCCAGTTTCCCAGTTTGGGAATAGCACAGCTTCTTCGTCGTTCCAATCAAACCAGGATGAATCACTTTGTAAGAAGCTTGATTTGGATACATAAAGTGGTGGAGAATCACCAGGAAGTTGATAAATCTCATAGGAGTTGGATGAAGAAGTTATCCCACTTTCAAATCAGGTGATTCCAGTTTCCCAGTTTGGGAATAGCACACAGCTTCTTCGTCGTTCCAATCAAACCAGGATGAATCTCTTTGTAAGAAGCTTGATTTGGATACATAAAGTGGTGGAGAATCACCAGGAAGTTGAATAAATCTCATAGGAGTTGGGATGAAGAAGTTATCCCACTTTCAAATCAGGTGATTCCAGTTTCCCAGTTTGGGAATAGCACAGCTTCTTCGTCGTTCCAATCAAACCAGGATGAATCTCTTTGTAAGAAGCTTGATTTGGATACATAAAGTGGTGGAGAATCACCAGGAAGTTGAATAAATCTCATAGGAGTTGGCATGAAGAAGTTATCCCACTTTCAAATCAGGTGATTCCAGTTTCCCAGTTTGGGAATAGCACAGCTTCTTCGTCGTTCCAATCAAACCAGGATGAATCTCTTTGTAAGAAGCTTGATTTGGATACATAAAGTGGTGGAGAATCACCAGGAAGTTGAATAAATCTCATAGGAGTTGGCATGAAGAAGTTATCCCACTTTCAAATCAGGTGATTCCAGTTTCCCAGTTTGGGAATAGCACAGCTTCTTCGTCGTTCCAATCAAACCAGGATGAATCACTTTGTAAGAAGCTTGATTTGGATACATAAAGTGGTGGAGAATCACCAGGAAGTTGAATAAATCTCATAGGAGTTGGCATGAAGAAGTTATCCCACTTTCAAATCAGGTGATTCCAGTTTCCCAGTTTGGGAATAGCACAGCTTCTTCGTCGTTCCAATCAAACCAGGATGAATCTCTTTGTAAGAAGCTTGATTTGGATACATAAAGTGGTGGAGAATCACCAGGAAGTTGAATAAATCTCATAGGAGTTGGCATGAAGAAGTTATCCCACTTTCAAATCAGGTGATTCCAGTTTCCCAGTTTGGGAATAGCACAGCTTCTTCGTCGTTCCAATCAAACCAGGATGAATCACTTTGTAAGAAGCTTGATTTGGATACATAAAGTGGTGGAGAATCACCAGGAAGTTGAATAAATCTCATAGGAGTTGGGATGAAGAAGTTATCCCACTTTCAAATCAGGTGATTCCAGTTTCCCAGTTTGGGAATAGCACAGCTTCTTCGTCGTTCCAATCAAACCAGGATGAATCTCTTTGTAAGAAGCTTGATTTGGATACATAAAGTGGTGGAGAATCACCAGGAAGTTGAATAAATCTCATAGGAGTTGGCATGAAGAAGTTATCCCACTTTCAAATCAGGTGATTCCAGTTTCCCAGTTTGGGAATAGCACAGCTTCTTCGTCGTTCCAATCAAACCAGGATGAATCTCTTTGTAAGAAGCTTGATTTGGATACATAAAGTGGTGGAGAATCACCAGGAAGTTGAATAAATCTCATAGGAGTTGGGATGAAGAAGTTATCCCACTTTCAAATCAGGTGATTCCAGTTTCCCAGTTTGGGAATAGCACAGCTTCTTCGTCGTTCCAATCAAACCAGGATGAATCACTTTGTAAGAAGCTTGATTTGGATACATAAAGTGGTGGAGAATCACCAGGAAGTTGAATAAATCTCATAGGAGTTGGGATGAAGAAGTTATCCCACTTTCAAATCAGGTGATTCCAGTTTCCCAGTTTGGGAATAGCACAGCTTCTTCGTCGTTCCAATCAAACCAGGATGAATCTCTTTGTAAGAAGCTTGATTTGGATACATAAAGTGGTGGAGAATCACCAGGAAGTTGAATAAATCTCATAGGAGTTGGGATGAAGAAGTTATCCCACTTTCAAATCAGGTGATTCCAGTTTCCAAGTTTGGGAATAGCACAGCTTCTTCGTTCCAATCAAACCAGGATGAATCTCTTTGTAAGAAGCTTGATTTGGATACATAAAGTGGTGGAGAATCACCAGGAAGTTGAATAAATCTCATAGGAGTTGGGATGAAGAAGTTATCCCACTTTCAAATCAGGTGATTCCAGTTTCCCAGTTTGGGAATAGCACAGCTTCTTCGTCGTTCCAATCAACCAGGATGAATCTCTTTGTAAGAAGCTTGATTTGGATACATAAAGTGGTGGAGAATCACCAGGAAGTTGAATAAATCTCATAGGAGTTGGGATGAAGAGTTATCCCACTTTCAAATCAGGTGATTCCAGTTTCCCAGTTTGGGAATAGCACAGCTTCTTCTTCGTCGTTCCAATCAAACCAGGATGAATCTCTTTGTAAGAAGCTTGATTTGGATACATAAAGTGGTGGAGAATCACCAGGAAGTTGAATAAATCTCATAGGAGTTGGCATGAAGAAGTTATCCCACTTTCAAATCAGGTGATTCCAGTTTCCCAGTTTGGGAATAGCACAGCTTCTTCGTCGTTCCAATCAAACCAGGATGAATCTCTTTGTAAGAAGCTTGATTTGGATACATAAAGTGGTGGAGAATCACCAGGAAGTTGAATAAATCTCATAGGAGTTGGCATGAAGAAGTTATCCCACTTTCAAATCAGGTGATTCCAGTTTCCCAGTTTGGGATAGACAGCTTCTTCGTCGTTCCAATCAAACCAGGATGAATCACTTTGTAAGAAGCTTGATTTGGATACATAAAGTGGTGGAGAATCACCAGGAAGTTGAATAAATCTCATAGGAGTTGGCATGAAGAAGTTATCCCACTTTCAAATCAGGTGATTCCAGTTTCCCAGTTTGGGAATAGCACAGCTTCTTCTTCGTCGTTCCAATCAAACCAGGATGAATCTCTTTGTAAGAAGCTTGATTTGGATATAAAGTGGTGGAGAATCACCAGGAAGTTGAATAAATCTCATAGGAGTTGGATGAAGAAGTTATCCCACTTTCAAATCAGGTGATTCCAGTTTCCAGTTTGGGAATAGCACACCTTCTTCGTCGTTTCAACAAACCAGGATGAATCACTTTGTAAGAAGCTTGATTTGGATACATAAAGTGGTGGAGAATCACCAGGAAGTTGAATAAATCTCATAGGAGTTGGCATGAAGAAGTTATCCCACTTTCAAATCAGGTGATTCCAGTTTCCCAGTTTGGGAATAGCACAGCTTCTTCGTCGTTCCAATCAAACCAGGATGAATCACTTTGTAAGAAGCTTGATTTGGATACATAAAGTGGTGGAGAATCACCAGGAAGTTGAATAAATCTCATAGGAGTTGGTGAAGAAGTTATCCCACTTTCAAATCAGGTGATTCCAGTTTCCCAGTTTGGGAATAGCACAGCTTCTTCGTCGTTCCAATCAAACCAGGATGAATCTCTTTGTAAGAAGCTTGATTTGGATACATAAAGTGGTGGAGAATCACCAGGAAGTTGAATAAATCTCATAGGAGTTGGGATGAAGAAGTTATCCCACTTTCAAATCAGGTGATTCCAGTTTCCCAGTTTGGGAATAGCACAGCTTCTTCGTCGTTCCAATCAAACCAGGATGAATCTCTTTGTAAGAAGCTTGATTTGGATACATAAAGTGGTGGAGAATCACCAGGAAGTTGAATAAATCTCATAGGAGTTGGGATGAAGAAGTTATCCCACTTTCAAATCAGGTGATTCCAGTTTCCCAGTTTGGGAATAGCACAGCTTCTTCGTCGTTCCAATCAAACCAGGATGAATCTCTTTGTAAGAAGCTTGATTTGGATACATAAAGTGGTGGAGAATCACCAGGAAGTTGAATAAATCTCATAGGAGTTGGGATGAAGAATGTATCCCACTTTCAAATCAGGTGATTCCAGTTTCCCAGTTTGGGAATAGCACAGCTTCTTCGTCGTTCCAATCAAACCAGGATGAATCTCTTGTAAGAAGCTTGATTTGGATACATAAAGTGGTGGAGAATCACCAGGAAGTTGAATAAATCTCATAGGAGTTGGGATGAAGAAGTTATCCCACTTTCAAATCAGGTGATTCCAGTTTCCCAGTTTGGGAATAGCACAGCTTCTTCGTCGTTCCAATCAAACCAGGATGAATCTCTTTGTAAGAAGCTTGATTTGGATACATAAAGTGGTGGAGAATCACCAGGAAGTTGAATAAATCTCATAGGAGTTGCATGAAGAAGTTATCCCACTTTCAAATCAGGTGATTCCAGTTTCCCAGTTTGGGAATAGCACAGCTTCTTCGTCGTTCCAATCAAACCAGGATGAATCTCTTTGTAAGAAGCTTGATTTGGATACATAAAGTGGTGGAGAATCACCAGGAAGTTGAATAAATCTCATAGGAGTTGGGATGAAGAAGTTATCCCACTTTCAAATCAGGTGATTCCAGTTTCCCAGTTTGGGAATAGCACAGCTTCTTCGTCGTTCCAATCAAACCAGGATGAATCTCTTTGTAAAGCTTGATTTGGATACATAAAGTGGTGGAGAATCACCAGGAAGTTGAATAAATCTCATAGG
Organism: Brassica napus; assembly: GCF_020379485.1. Classification (NCBI taxonomy): domain Eukaryota; kingdom Viridiplantae; phylum Streptophyta; class Magnoliopsida; order Brassicales; family Brassicaceae; genus Brassica; species Brassica napus. The sequence goes on along the minus strand of NW_026015415.1, from coordinate 1,755 downwards.
AGTTGGGATGAAGAAGTTATCCCACTTTCAAATCAGGTGATTCCAGTTTCCCAGTTTGGGAATAGCACAGCTTCTTCGTCGTTCCAATCAAACCAGATGAATCACTTTGTAAGAAGCTTGATTTGGATACATAAAGTGGTGGAGAATCACCAGGAAGTTGAATAAATCTCATAGGAGTTGGCATGAAGAAGTTATCCCACTTTCAAATCAGGTGATTCCAGTTTCCCAGTTTGGGAATAGCACAGCTTCTTCGTCGTTCCAATCAAACCAGGATGAATCTCTTTGTAAGAAGCTTGATTTGGATACATAAAGTGGTGGAGAATCACCAGGAAGTTGAATAAATCTCATAGGAGTTGGCATGAAGAAGTTATCCCACTTTCAAATCAGGTGATTCCAGTTTCCCAGTTTGGGAATAGCACAGCTTCTTCGTCGTTCCAATCAAACCAGGATGAATCACTTTGTAAGAAGCTTGATTTGGATACATAAAGTGGTGGAGAATCACCAGGAAGTTGAATAAATCTCATAGGAGTTGGATGAGAAGAAGAAGTTTATCCCACTTTCAAATCAGGTGATTCCAGTTTCCCAGTTTGGGAATAGCACAGCTTCTTCGTCGTTCCAATCAAACCAGGATGAATCTCCTTTGTAAGAAGCTTGATTTGGATACATAAAGTGGTGGAGAATCACCAGGAAGTTGAATAAATCTCATAGGAGTTGGCATGAAGAAGTTATCCCACTTTCAAATCAGGTGATTCCAGTTTCCCAGTTTGGGAATAGCACAGCTTCTTCGTCGTTCCAATCAAACCAGGATGAATCACTTTGTAAGAAGCTTGATTTGGATACATAAAGTGGTGGAGAATCACCAGGAAGTTGAATAAATCTCATAGGAGTTGGCATGAAGAAGTTATCCCACTTTCAAATCAGGTGATTCCAGTTTCCCAGTTTGGGAATAGCACAGCTTCTTCGTCGTTCCAATCAAACCAGGATGAATCTCTTTGTAACAAGCTTGATTTGGATACATAAAGTGGTGGAGAATCACCAGGAAGTTGAATAAATCTCATAGGAGTTGGCATGAAGAAGTTATCCCACTTTCAAATCAGGTGATTCCAGTTTCCCAGTTTGGGAATAGCACAGCTTCTTCGTCGTTCCAATCAAACCAGGATGAATCCTTTGTAGAAGCTTGATTTGGATACATAAAGTGTGGAGAATCACCAGGAAGTTGAATAAATCTCATAGGAGTTGGGATGAAGAAGTTATCCCACTTTCAAATCAGGTGATTCCAGTTTCCCAGTTTGGGAATAGCACAGCTTCTTTTCGTCGTTCCAATCAAACCAGGATGAATCTCTTTGTAAGAAGCTTGATTTGGATACATAAAGTGGTGGAGAATCACCAGGAAGTTGAATAAATCTCATAGGAGTTGGCATGAAGAAGTTATCCCACTTTCAAATCAGGTGATTCCAGTTTCCCAGTTTGGGAATAGCACAGCTTCTTCGTCGTTCCAATCAAACCAGGATGAATCTTTTTAGAAGCTTGATTTGGATACATAAAGTGGTGGAGAATCACAGGAAGTTGAATAAATCTCATAGGAGTTTGGCATGAAGAAGTTATCTCCACTTTCAATCAGGTGATTCCAGTTTCCCATTGGAATAGCACAGCTTCTTCGTCGTTTCCAATCAAACCAGGATGAATCACTTTGTAAGAAGCTTGATTTGGATACATAGTGGTAGGAATCACCAGGAGTTTGAATAAATCTCATAA
>NW_026015414.1:0-43626 GCF_020379485.1 Brassica napus | reverse complement strand
GGAAGTTATCCCACTTTCAAATCAGGTGATTCCAGTTTCCCAGTTTGGGAATAGCACAGCTTCTTCGTCGTTCCAATCAAACCAGGATGAATCACTTTGTAAGAAGCTGATTTGGATACATAAAAGGTGGAGAATCACCAGGAAGTTGAATAAATCTCATAGGAGTTGGCATGAAGAAGTTATCCCACTTTCAAATCAGGTGATTCCAGTTTCCCAGTTTGGGAATAGCACAGCTTCTTCGTCGTTCCAATCAAACCAGGATGAATCACTTTGTAAGAAGCTTGATTTGGATACATAAAGTGGTGGAGAATCACAGGAAGTTGAATAAATCTCATAGGAGTTGGCATGAAGAAGTTATCCCACTTTCAAATCAGGTGATTCCAGTTTCCCAGTTGGGAATAGCACAGCTTCTTCGTCGTTCCAATCAAACCAGGATGAATCATGTGAAAAGCTTGATTTGGATACATAAAGTGGTGGAGAATCACCAGGAAGTTGAATAAATCTCATAGGAGTTGGCATGAAGAAGTTATCCCACTTTCAAATCAGGTGATTCCAGTTTCCCAGTTTGGGAATAGCACAGCTCTTCGTCGTTCCAATCAAACCAGGATGAATCACTTTGTGAAAAGCTTGATTTGGATACATAAAGTGGTGGAGAATCACCAGGAAGTTGAATAAATCTCATAGGAGTTGGCGAAGAAGAAGTTATCCCACTTTCAAATCAGGTGATTCCAGTTTCCCAGTTTGGGAATAGCACAGCTTCTTCGTCGTTCCAATCAAACCAGGATGAATCTCTTGTAAGAAGCTTGATTGGATACATAAAGTGGTGGAGAATCACCAGGAAGTTGAATAAATCTCATATAGGAGTTGGCATGAAGAAGTTATCCCACTTTCAAATCAGGTGATTCCAGTTTCCCAGTTTGGGAATAGCACAGCTTCTTCGTCGTTCCAATCAAACCAGGATGAATCACTTTGTAAGAAGCTTGATTTGATACATAAAGTGGTGGAGAATCACCAGGAAGTTGAATAAATCTCATAGGAGTTGGCATGAAGAAGTTATCCCACTTTCAAATCAGGTGATTCCAGTTTCCCAGTTTGGGAATAGCACAGCTTCTTCGTCGTTCCAATCAAACCAGGAAGGATGAATCACTTTAAGAAGCTGATTTGGATACATAAAGTGGTGGAGAATCACCAGGAAGTTGAATAAATCTCATAGGAGTTGGCATGAAGAAGTTATCCCACTTTCAAATCAGGTGATTCCAGTTTCCCAGTTTGGGAATAGCACAGCTTCTTCGTCGTTCCAATCAAACCAGGATGAATCTCTTTGTAAGAAGCTTGATTTGGATACATAAAGTGGTGGAGAATCACCAGGAAGTTGAATAAATCTCATAGGAGTTGGCATGAAGAAGTTATCCCACTTTCAAATCAGGTGATTCCAGTTTCCCAGTTTGGGAATAGCACAGCTTCTTCGTCGTTCCAATCAAACCAGGATGAATCATTTGTAGAGAAGCTTGATTTGGATACATAAAGTGGTGGAGAATCACCAGGAAGTTGAATAAATCTCATAGGAGTTGGCATGAAGAAGTTATCCCACTTTCAAATCAGGTGATTCCAGTTTCCCAGTTTGGGAATAGCACAGCTTCTTCGTCGTTCCAATCAAACCAGGATGAATCACTTTGTGAAAAGCTTGATTTGGATACATAAAGTGGTGGAGAATCACCAGGAAGTTGAATAAATCTCATAGGAGTTGGCAAGAAGAAGAAGTATCCCACTTTCAAATCAGGTGATTCCAGTTTCCCAGTTTGGGAATAGCACAGCTTCTTCGTCGTTCCAATCAAACCAGGATGAATCACTTTGTGAAAAGCTTGATTTGGATACAAAGTGGTGGAGAATCACCAGGAAGTTGAATAAATCTCATAGGAGTTGGCATGAAGAAGTTATCCCACTTTCAAATCAGGTGATTCCAGTTTCCCAGTTTGGGAATAGCACAGCTTCTTCGTCGTTCCAATCAAACCAGGATGAATCACTTTGTAAGAAGCTTGATTTGGATACATAAAGTGTGGAGAATCACCAGGAAGTTGAATAAATCTCATAGGAGTGGGAGAAGAAGTTATCCCACTTTCAAATCAGGTGATTCCAGTTCCCAGTTTGGGAATAGCACAGCTTCTTCGTCGTTCCATCAAACCAGGATGAATCACTTTGTAAGAAGCTTGATTTGGATACATAAAAAGTGGTGGAGAATCCCAGGAAGTTGAATAAATCTCATATGAGTTGGCATGAAGAAGTTATCCCACTTTCAAATCAGGTGATTCCAGTTCCCAGTTTGGGAATAGCACAGCTTCTTCGTCGTTCCAATCAAACCAGGATGAATCTCTTTGTAAGAAGCTTGATTTGGATACATAAAGTGGTGGAAAATCACCAGGAAGTTGAATAAATCTCATAGGAGTTGGCATGAAGAAGTTATCCCACTTTCAAATCAGGTGATTCCAGTTTCCCAGTTGGGAATGCACAGCTTCTTCGTCGTTCCAATCAAACCAGGATGAATCACTTTGTGAAAAGCTTGATTGGATACATAAAGTGGTGGAGAATCACCAGGAAGTTGAATAAATCTCATAGGAGTTGGCATGAAGAAGTTATCCCACTTTCAAATCAGGTGATTCCAGTTTCCCAGTTTGGGAATAGCACAGCTTCTTCGTCGTTCCAATCAAACCAGGATGAACACTTTGTAAGAAGCTTGATTTGGATACATAAAGTGGTGGAGAATCACCAGGAAGTTGAATAAATCTCATAGGAGTTGGCAAGAAGAAGTTATCCCACTTTCAAATCAGGTGATTCCAGTTTCCCAGTTGGGAATAGCACAGCTTCTTCGTCGTTCCAATCAAACCAGGATGAATCACTTTGTAAGAAGCTTGATTGGATACATAAAGTGGTGGAGAATCACCAGGAAGTTGAATAAATCTCATAGGAGTTGGCATGAAGAAGTTATCCCACTTTCAAATCAGGTGATTCCAGTTTCCCAGTTTGGGAATAGCACAGCTTCTTCGTCGTTCCAATCAAACCAGGATGAATCACTTTGTAAGAAGCTTGATTTGGATACATAAAGTGGTGGAGAATCACCAGGAAGTTGAATAAATCTCATAGGAGTTGGCATGAAGAAGTTATCCCACTTTCAAATCAGGTGATTCCAGTTTCCCAGTTTGGGAATAGCACAGCTTCTTCGTCGTTCCAATCAAACCAGGATGAATCACTTTGTAAGAAGCTTGATTTGGATACATAAAGTGGTGGAGAATCACCAGGAAGTTGAATAAATCTCATAGGAGTTGGCATGAAGAAGTTATCCCACTTTCAAATCAGGTGATTCCAGTTTCCCAGTTTGGGAATAGCACAGCTTCTTCGTCGTTCCAATCAAACCAGGATGAATCACTTTGTGAAAAGCTTGATTTGGATACATAAAGTGTGGAGAGTCACCAGGAAGTTGAATAAATCTCATAGGAGTTGGCATGAAGAAGTTATCCCACTTTCAAATCAGGTGATTCCAGTTTCCCAGTTTGGGAATAGCACAGCTTCTTCGTCGTTCCAATCAAACCAGGATGAATCACTTTGTAAGAAGCTAGATTTGGATACATAATGTTGAATAAATCTCATAGGAGTTGGCAAGAAGAAGTTATCCCACTTTCAAATCAGGTGATTCCAGTTTCCCAGTTGGGAATAGCACAGCTTCTTCGTCGTTCCAATCAAACCAGGATGAATCACTTTGTGAAGAAGCTTGATTTGGATACATAAAGTGGTGGAGAATCACCAGGAAGTTGAATAAATCTCATAGGAGTTGGGATGAAGAAGTTATCCCACTTTCAAATCAGGTGATTCCAGTTTCCCAGTTTGGGAATAGCACAGCTTCTTCGTCGTTCCAATCAAACCAGGATGAATCACTTTGTAAGAAGCTTGATTTGGATACATAAAGTGGTGGAGAATCACCAGGAAGTTGAATAAATCTCATAGGAGTTGGCATGAAGAAGTTATCCCACTTTCAAATCAGGTGATTCCAGTTTCCCAGTTGGGAATAGCACAGCTTCTTCGTCGTTCCAATCAAACCAGGATGAATCACTTTGTAAGAAGCTTGATTTGGATACATAAAGTGGTGGAGAATCACCAGGAAGTTGAATAAATCTCATAGGAGTTGGCATGAAGAAGTTATCCCACTTTCAAATCAGGTGATTCCAGTTTCCCAGTTTGGGAATAGCACAGCTTCTTCGTCGTTCCAATCAAACCAGGATGAATCACTTTGTAAGAAGCTTGATTTGGATACATAAAGTGGTGGAGAATCACCAGGAAGTTGAATAAATCTCATAGGAGTTGGCATGAAGAAGTTATCCCACTTTCAAATCAGGTGATTCCAGTTTCCCAGTTTGGGAATAGCACAGCTTCTTCGTCGTTCCAATCAAACCAGGATGAATCTTTGTAAGAAGCTTGATTTGGATACATAAAGTGGTGGAGAATCACCAGGAAGTTGAATAAATCTCATAGGAGTTGGCATGAAGAAGTTATCCCACTTTCAAATCAGGTGATTCCAGTTTCCCAGTTTGGGAATAGCACAGCTTCTTCGTCGTTCCAATCAAACCAGGATGAATCACTTTGTGAAAAGCTTGATTTGGATACATAAAGTGGTGGAGAATCACCAGGAAGTTGAATAAATCTCATAGGAGTTGGCATGAAGAAGTTATCCCACTTTCAAATCAGGTGATTCCAGTTTCCCAGTTTGGGAATAGCACAGCTTCTTCGTCGTTCCAATCAAACCAGGATGAATCACTTGTGAAGAAGCTTGATTTGGATACATAAAGTGGTGGAGAATCACCAGGAAGTTGAAATAAATTCATAGGAGTTGGCATGAAGAAGTTATCCCACTTTCAAATCAGGTGATTCCAGTTTCCCAGTTTGGGAATAGCACAGCTTCTTCGTCGTTCCAATCAAACCAGGATGAATCACTTTGTGAGAAGCTTGATTTGGATACATAAAGTGGTGGAGAATCACCAGGAAGTTGAATAAATCTCATAGGAGTTGGCATGAAGAAGTTATCCCACTTTCAAATCAGGTGATTCCAGTTTCCCAGTTTGGGAATAGCACAGCTTCTTCGTCGTTCCAATCAAACCAGGATGAATCACTTTGTAAGAAGCTTGATTTGGATACATAAAGTGGTGGAGAATCACCAGGAAGTTGAATAAATCTCATAGGAGTTGGCATGAAGAAGTTATCCCACTTTCAAATCAGGTGATTCCAGTTTCCCAGTTTGGGAATAACACAGCTTCTTTGTCGTTCCAATCAAACGAGGATGAATCTCTTGGTAAGAAGCTTATTTGGATACATAAAGTGGTGGAGAATCACCAGGAAGTTGAATAAATCTCATAGGAGTTGGCATGAAGAAGTTATCCCACTTTCAAATCAGGTGATTCCAGTTTCCCAGTTTGGGAATAGCACAGCTTCTTCGTCGTTCCAATCAAACCAGGATGAATCACTTTGTAAGAAGCTTGATTTGGATACATAAAGTGGTGGAGAATCACCAGGAAGTTGAATAAATCTCATAGGAGTTGGCATGAAGAAGTTATCCCACTTTCAAATCAGGTGATTCCAGTTTCCCAGTTTGGGAATAGCACAGCTTCTTCGTCGTTCCAATCAAACCAGGATGAATCACTTGTAAGAAGCTTGATTTGGATACATAAAGTGGTGGAGAATCACCAGGAAGTTGAATAAATCTCATAGGAGTTGGCATGAAGAAGTTATCCCACTTTCAAATCAGGTGATTCCAGTTTCCCAGTTTGGGAATAGCACAGCTTCTTCGTCGTTCCAATCAAACCAGGATGAATCACTTTGTAAGAAGCTTGATTTGGATACATAAAGTGGTGGAGAATCACCAGGAAGTTGAATAAATCTCATAGGAGTTGGCATGAAGAAGTTATCCCACTTTCAAATCAGGTGATTCCAGTTTCCCAGTTTGGGAATAGCACAGCTTCTTCGTCGTTCCAATCAAACCAGGATGAATCTCTTTGTAAGAAGCTTGATTTGGATACATAAAGTGGTGGAGAATCACCAGGAAGTTGAATAAATCTCATAGGAGTTGGCATGAAGAAGTTATCCCACTTTCAAATCAGGTGATTCCAGTTTCCCAGTTTGGGAATAGCACAGCTTCTTCGTCGTTCCAATCAAACCAGGATGAATCACTTTGTGAAAAGCTTGATTTGGATACATAAAGTGGTGGAGAATCACCAGGAAGTTGAATAAATCTCATAGGAGTTGGCATGAAGAAGTTATCCCACTTTCAAATCAGGTGATTCCAGTTTCCCAGTTTGGGAATAGCACAGCTTCTTCGTCGTTCCAATCAAACCAGGATGAATCACTTTGTGAAAAGCTTGATTTGGATACATAAAGTGGTGGAGAATCACCAGGAAGTTGAATAAATCTCATAGGAGTTGGCATGAAGAAGTTATCCCACTTTCAAATCAGGTGATTCCAGTTTCCCAGTTTGGGAATAGCACAGCTTCTTCGTCGTTCCAATCAAACCAGGATGAATCACTTTGTGAAGAAGCTTGATTTGGATACATAAAGTGGTGGAGAATCACCAGGAAGTTGAATAAATCTCATAGGAGTTGGCATGAAGAAGTTATCCCACTTTCAAATCAGGTGATTCCAGTTTCCCAGTTTGGGAATAGCACAGCTTCTTCGTCGTTCCAATCAAACCAGGATGAATCACTTTGTAAGAAGCTTGATTTGGATACATAAAGTGGTGGAGAATCACCAGGAAGTTGAATAAATCTCATAGGAGTTGGCATGAAGAAGTTATCCCACTTTCAAATCAGGTGATTCCAGTTTCCCAGTTTGGGAATAGCACAGCTTCTTCGTCGTTCCAATCAAACCAGGATGAATCACTTTGTAAGAAGCTTGATTTGGATACATAAAGTGGTGGAGAATCACCAGGAAGTTGAATAAATCTCATAGGAGTTGGCATGAAGAAGTTATCCCACTTTCAAATCAGGTGATTCCAGTTTCCCAGTTTGGGAATAGCACAGCTTCTTCGTCGTTCCAATCAAACCAGGATGAATCACTTTGTAAGAAGCTTGATTTGGATACATAAAGTGGTGGAGAATCACCAGGAAGTTGAATAAATCTCATAGGAGTTGGCATGAAGAAGTTATCCCACTTTCAAATCAGGTGATTCCAGTTTCCCAGTTTGGGAATAGCACAGCTTCTTCGTCGTTCCAATCAAACCAGGATGAATCACTTTGTGAAAAGCTTGATTTGGATACATAAAGTGGTGGAGAATCACCAGGAAGTTGAATAAATCTCATAGGAGTTGGCATGAAGAAGTTATCCCACTTTCAAATCAGGTGATTCCAGTTTCCCAGTTTGGGAATAGCACAGCTTCTTCGTCGTTCCAATCAAACCAGGATGAATCACTTTGTGAAAAGCTTGATTTGGATACATAAAGTGGTGGAGAATCACCAGGAAGTTGAATAAATCTCATAGGAGTTGGCATGAAGAAGTTATCCCACTTTCAAATCAGGTGATTCCAGTTTCCCAGTTTGGGAATAGCACAGCTTCTTCGTCGTTCCAATCAAACCAGGATGAATCACTTTGTGAGAAGCTTGATTTGGATACATAAAGTGGTGGAGAATCACCAGGAAGTTGAATAAATCTCATAGGAGTTGGCATGAAGAAGTTATCCCACTTTCAAATCAGGTGATTCCAGTTTCCCAGTTTGGGAATAGCACAGCTTCTTCGTCGTTCCAATCAAACCAGGATGAATCACTTTGTGAAAAGCTTGATTTGGATACATAAAGTGGTGGAGAATCACCAGGAAGTTGAATAAATCTCATAGGAGTTGGCATGAAGAAGTTATCCCACTTTCAAATCAGGTGATTCCAGTTTCCCAGTTTGGGAATAGCACAGCTTCTTCGTCGTTCCAATCAAACCAGGATGAATCACTTTGTAAGAAGCTTGATTTGGATACATAAAGTGGTGGAGAATCACCAGGAAGTTGAATAAATCTCATAGGAGTTGGCATGAAGAAGTTATCCCACTTTCAAATCAGGTGATTCCAGTTTCCCAGTTTGGGAATAGCACAGCTTCTTCGTCGTTCCAATCAAACCAGGATGAATCACTTTGTAAGAAGCTTGATTTGGATACATAAAGTGGTGGAGAATCACCAGGAAGTTGAATAAATCTCATAGGAGTTGGCATGAAGAAGTTATCCCACTTTCAAATCAGGTGATTCCAGTTTCCCAGTTTGGGAATAGCACAGCTTCTTCGTCGTTCCAATCAAACCAGGATGAATCACTTTGTAAGAAGCTTGATTTGGATACATAAAGTGGTGGAGAATCACCAGGAAGTTGAATAAATCTCATAGGAGTTGGCATGAAGAAGTTATCCCACTTTCAAATCAGGTGATTCCAGTTTCCCAGTTTGGGAATAGCACAGCTTCTTCGTCGTTCCAATCAAACCAGGATGAATCACTTTGTGAAAAGCTTGATTTGGATACATAAAGTGGTGGAGAATCACCAGGAAGTTGAATAAATCTCATAGGAGTTGGCATGAAGAAGTTATCCCACTTTCAAATCAGGTGATTCCAGTTTCCAGTTTGGGAATAGCACAGCTTCTTCGTCGTTCCAATCAAACCAGGATGAATCACTTTGTAAGAAGCTTGATTTGGATACATAAAGTGGTGGAGAATCACCAGGAAGTTGAATAAATCTCATAGGAGTTGGCATGAAGAAGTTATCCCACTTTCAAATCAGGTGATTCCAGTTTCCCAGTTGGGAATAGCACAGCTTCTTCGTCGTTCCAATCAAACCAGGATGAATCACTTTGTAAGAAGCTTGATTTGGATACATAAAGTGGTGGAGAATCACCAGGAAGTTGAATAAATCTCATAGGAGTTGGCATGAAGAAGTTATCCCACTTTCAAATCAGGTGATTCCAGTTTCCCAGTTTGGGAATAGCACAGCTTCTTCGTCGTTCCAATCAAACCAGGATGAATCACTTTGTAAGAAGCTTGATTTGGATACATAAAGTGGTGGAGAATCACCAGGAAGTTGAATAAATCTCATAGGAGTTGGCATGAAGAAGTTATCCCACTTTCAAATCAGGTGATTCCAGTTTCCCAGTTTGGGAATAGCACAGCTTCTTCGTCGTTCCAATCAAACCAGGATGAATCTCTTTGTAAGAAGCTTGATTTGGATACATAAAGTGGTGGAGAATCACCAGGAAGTTGAATAAATCTCATAGGAGTTGGCATGAAGAAGTTATCCCACTTTCAAATCAGGTGATTCCAGTTTCCCAGTTTGGGAATAGCACAGCTTCTTCGTCGTTCCAATCAAACCAGGATGAATCACTTTGTGAAAGCTTGATTTGGATACATAAAGTGGTGGAGAATCACCAGGAAGTTGAATAAATCTCATAGGAGTTGGCATGAAGAAGTTATCCCACTTTCAAATCAGGTGATTCCAGTTTCCCAGTTTGGGAATAGCACAGCTTCTTCGTCGTTCCAATCAAACCAGGATGAATCACTTTGTGAGAAGCTTGATTTGGATACATAAAGTGGTGGAGAATCACCAGGAAGTTGAATAAATCTCATAGGAGTTGGGATGAAGAAGTTATCCCACTTTCAAATCAGGTGATTCCAGTTTCCCAGTTTGGGAATAGCACAGCTTCTTCGTCGTTCCAATCAAACCAGGATGAATCACTTTGTGAAAAGCTTGATTTGGATACATAAAGTGGTGGAGAATCACCAGGAAGTTGAATAAATCTCATAGGAGTTGGCATGAAGAAGTTATCCCACTTTCAAATCAGGTGATTCCAGTTTCCCAGTTTGGGAATAGCACAGCTTCTTCGTCGTTCCAATCAAACCAGGATGAATCACTTTGTAAGAAGCTTGATTTGGATACATAAAGTGGTGGAGAATCACCAGGAAGTTGAATAAATCTCATAGGAGTTGGCATGAAGAAGTTATCCCACTTTCAAATCAGGTGATTCCAGTTTCCCAGTTTGGGAATAGCACAGCTTCTTCGTCGTTCCAATCAAACCAGGATGAATCACTTTGTAAGAAGCTTGATTTGGATACATAAAGTGGTGGAGAATCACCAGGAAGTTGAATAAATCTCATAGGAGTTGGCAAGAAGAAGTTATCCCACTTTCAAATCAGGTGATTCCAGTTTCCCAGTTTGGGAATAGCACAGCTTCTTCGTCGTTCCAATCAAACCAGGATGAATCACTTTGTAAGAAGCTTGATTTGGATACATAAAGTGGTGGAGAATCACCAGGAAGTTGAATAAATCTCATAGGAGTTGGCATGAAGAAGTTATCCCACTTTCAAATCAGGTGATTCCAGTTTCCCAGTTTGGGAATAGCACAGCTTCTTCGTCGTTCCAATCAAACCAGGATGAATCACTTTGTAAGAAGCTTGATTTGGATACATAAAGTGGTGGAGAATCACCAGGAAGTTGAATAAATCTCATAGGAGTTGGCATGAAGAAGTTATCCCACTTTCAAATCAGGTGATTCCAGTTTCCCAGTTTGGGAATAGCACAGCTTCTTCGTCGTTCCAATCAAACCAGGATGAATCACTTTGTGAAAAGCTTGATTTGGATACATAAAGTGGTGGAGAATCACCAGGAAGTTGAATAAATCTCATAGGAGTTGGCATGAAGAAGTTATCCCACTTTCAAATCAGGTGATTCCAGTTTCCCAGTTTGGGAATAGCACAGCTTCTTCGTCGTTCCAATCAAACCAGGATGAATCACTTTGTAAGAAGCTTGATTTGGATACATAAAGTGGTGGAGAATCACCAGGAAGTTGAATAAATCTCATAGGAGTTGGCATGAAGAAGTTATCCCACTTTCAAATCAGGTGATTCCAGTTTCCCAGTTTGGGAATAGCACAGCTTCTTCGTCGTTCCAATCAAACCAGGATGAATCACTTTGTAAGAAGCTTGATTTGGATACATAAAGTGGTGGAGAATCACCAGGAAGTTGAATAAATCTCATAGGAGTTGGCATGAAGAAGTTATCCCACTTTCAAATCAGGTGATTCCAGTTTCCCAGTTTGGGAATAGCACAGCTTCTTCGTCGTTCCAATCAAACCAGGATGAATCACTTTGTAAGAAGCTTGATTTGGATACATAAAGTGGTGGAGAATCACCAGGAAGTTGAATAAATCTCATAGGAGTTGGCATGAAGAAGTTATCCCACTTTCAAATCAGGTGATTCCAGTTTCCCAGTTTGGGAATAGCACAGCTTCTTCGTCGTTCCAATCAAACCAGGATGAATCACTTTGTAAGAAGCTTGATTTGGATACATAAAGTGGTGGAGAATCACCAGGAAGTTGAATAAATCTCATAGGAGTTGGCATGAAGAAGTTATCCCACTTTCAAATCAGGTGATTCCAGTTTCCCAGTTTGGGAATAGCACAGCTTCTTCGTCGTTCCAATCAAACCAGGATGAATCACTTTGTGAAAAGCTTGATTTGGATACATAAAGTGGTGGAGAATCACCAGGAAGTTGAATAAATCTCATAGGAGTTGGCATGAAGAAGTTATCCCACTTTCAAATCAGGTGATTCCAGTTTCCCAGTTTGGGAATAGCACAGCTTCTTCGTCGTTCCAATCAAACCAGGATGAATCACTTTGTGAGAAGCTTGATTTGGATACATAAAGTGGTGGAGAATCACCAGGAAGTTGAATAAATCTCATAGGAGTTGGGATGAAGAAGTTATCCCACTTTCAAATCAGGTGATTCCAGTTTCCCAGTTTGGGAATAGCACAGCTTCTTCGTCGTTCCAATCAAACCAGGATGAATCACTTTGTAAGAAGCTTGATTTGGATACATAAAGTGGTGGAGAATCACCAGGAAGTTGAATAAATCTCATAGGAGTTGGCATGAAGAAGTTATCCCACTTTCAAATCAGGTGATTCCAGTTTCCCAGTTTGGGAATAGCACAGCTTCTTCGTCGTTCCAATCAAACCAGGATGAATCACTTTGTAAGAAGCTTGATTTGGATACATAAAGTGGTGGAGAATCACCAGGAAGTTGAATAAATCTCATAGGAGTTGGCATGAAGAAGTTATCCCACTTTCAAATCAGGTGATTCCAGTTTCCCAGTTTGGGAATTGCACAGCTTCTTCGTCGTTCCAATCAAACCAGGATGAATCACTTTGTGAAAAGCTTGATTTGGATACATAAAGTGGTGGAGAGTCACCAGGAATTTGAATAATTCTCATAGGAGTTGGCATGAAGAAGTTATCCCACTTTCAAATCAGGTGATTCCAGTTTCCCAGTTTGGGAATAGCACAGCTTCTTCGTCGTTCCAATCAAACCAGGATGAATCACTTTGTAAGAAGCTAGATTTGGATACATAATGTTGAATAAATCTCATAGGAGTTGGCAAGAAGAAGTTATCCCACTTTCAAATCAGGTGATTCCAGTTTCCCAGTTTGGGAATAGCACAGCTTCTTCGTCGTTCCAATCAAACCAGGATGAATCACTTTGTGAGAAGCTTGATTTGGATACATAAAGTGGTGGAGAATCACCAGGAAGTTGAATAAATCTCATAGGAGTTGGGATGAAGAAGTTATCCCACTTTCAAATCAGGTGATTCCAGTTTCCCAGTTTGGGAATAGCACAGCTTCTTCGTCGTTCCAATCAAACCAGGATGAATCACTTTGTAAGAAGCTTGATTTGGATACATAAAGTGGTGGAGAATCACCAGGAAGTTGAATAAATCTCATAGGAGTTGGCATGAAGAAGTTATCCCACTTTCAAATCAGGTGATTCCAGTTTCCCAGTTTGGGAATAGCACAGCTTCTTCGTCGTTCCAATCAAACCAGGATGAATCACTTTGTAAGAAGCTTGATTTGGATACATAAAGTGGTGGAGAATCACCAGGAAGTTGAATAAATCTCATAGGAGTTGGCATGAAGAAGTTATCCCACTTTCAAATCAGGTGATTCCAGTTTCCCAGTTTGGGAATAGCACAGCTTCTTCGTCGTTCCAATCAAACCAGGATGAATCTCTTTGTAAGAAGCTTGATTTGGATACATAAAGTGGTGGAGAATCACCAGGAAGTTGAATAAATCTCATAGGAGTTGGCATGAAGAAGTTATCCCACTTTCAAATCAGGTGATTCCAGTTTCCCAGTTTGGGAATAGCACAGCTTCTTCGTCGTTCCAATCAAACCAGGATGAACATCTTTGTAAGAAGCTTGATTTGGATACATAAAGTGGTGGAGAATCACCAGGAAGTTGAATAAATCTCATAGGAGTTGGCATGAAGAAGTTATCCCACTTTCAAATCAGGTGATTCCAGTTTCCCAGTTTGGGAATAGCACAGCTTCGTCGTTCCAATCAAACCAGGATGAATCACTTTGTGAAAAGCTTGATTTGGATACATAAAGTGGTGGAGAATCACCAGGAAGTTGAATAAATCTCATAGGAGTTGGCATGAAGAAGTTATCCCACTTTCAAATCAGGTGATTCCAGTTTCCCAGTTTGGGAATAGCACAGCTTCTTCGTCGTTCCAATCAAACCAGGATGAATCACTTTGTAAGAAGCTTGATTTGGATACATAAAGTGGTGGAGAATCACCAGGAAGTTGAATAAATCTCATAGGAGTTGGCATGAAGAAGTTATCCCACTTTCAAATCAGGTGATTCCAGTTTCCCAGTTTGGGAATAGCACAGCTTCTTCGTCGTTCCAATCAAACCAGGATGAATCACTTTGTGAGAAGCTTGATTTGGATACATAAAGTGGTGGAGAATCACCAGGAAGTTGAATAAATCTCATAGGAGTTGGCATGAAGAAGTTATCCCACTTTCAAATCAGGTGATTCCAGTTTCCCAGTTTGGGAATAGCACAGCTTCTTCGTCGTTCCAATCAAACCAGGATGAATCACTTTGTAAGAAGCTTGATTTGGATACATAAAGTGGTGGAGAATCACCAGGAAGTTGAATAAATCTCATAGGAGTTGGCATGAAGAAGTTATCCCACTTTCAAATCAGGTGATTCCAGTTTCCCAGTTTGGGAATAGCACAGCTTCTTCGTCGTTCCAATCAAACCAGGATGAATCTCTTTGTAAGAAGCTTGATTTGGATACATAAAGTGGTGGAGAATCACCAGGAAGTTGAATAAATCTCATAGGAGTTGGCATGAAGAAGTTATCCCACTTTCAAATCAGGTGATTCCAGTTTCCCAGTTTGGGAATAGCACAGCTTCTTCGTCGTTCCAATCAAACCAGGATGAATCTCTTTGTAAGAAGCTTGATTTGGATACATAAAGTGGTGGAGAATCACCAGGAAGTTGAATAAATCTCATAGGAGTTGGCATGAAGAAGTTATCCCACTTTCAAATCAGGTGATTCCAGTTTCCCAGTTTGGAATAGCACAGCTTCTTCGTCGTTCCAATCAAACCAGGATGAATAACTTTGTAAGAAGCTTGATTTGGATACATAAAGTGGTGGAGAATCACCAGGAAGTTGAATAAATCTCATAGGAGTTGGCATGAAGAAGTTATCCCACTTTCAAATCAGGTGATTCCAGTTTCCCAGTTTGGGAATAGCACAGCTTCTTCGTCGTTCCAATCAAACCAGGATGAATCACTTTGTAAGAAGCTTGATTTGGATACATAAAGTGGTGGAGAATCACCAGGAAGTTGAATAAATCTCATAGGAGTTGGCATGAAGAAGTTATCCCACTTTCAAATCAGGTGATTCCAGTTTCCCAGTTTGGGAATAGCACAGCTTCTTCGTCGTTCCAATCAAACCAGGATGAATCTCTTTGTAAGAAGCTTGATTTGGATACATAAAGTGGTGGAGAATCACCAGGAAGTTGAATAAATCTCATAGGAGTTGGCATGAAGAAGTTATCCCACTTTCAAATCAGGTGATTCCAGTTTCCCAGTTTGGGAATAGCACAGCTTCTTCGTCGTTCCAATCAAACCAGGATGAATCACTTTGTGAAAAGCTTGATTTGGATACATAAAGTGGTGGAGAATCACCAGGAATTTGAATAAATCTCATAGGAGTTGGCATGAAGAAGTTATCCCACTTTCAAATCAGGTGATTCCAGTTTCCAGTTTGGGAATAGCACAGCTTCTTCGTCGTTCCAATCAAACCAGGATGAATCACTTTGTAAGAAGCTGATTTGGATACATAATGTGGTAGAATCACCAGGAAGTTGAATAAATCTCATAGGAGTTGGCAAGAAGAAGTTATCCCACTTTCAAATCAGGTGATTCCAGTTTCCCAGTTTGGGAATAGCACAGCTTCTTCGTCGTTCCAATCAAACCAGGATGAATCACTTTGTGAGAAACTTTATTTGGATACATAAAGTGGTGGAGAATCACCAGGAAGTTGAATAAATCTCATAGGAGTTGGGATGAAGAAATTATCCCACTTTCAAATCAGGTAAGTCCAGTTTCCCCGTTTGGGAATAGCACAGCTTCTTCATCGTTCCAATCAAACCAGGATGAATCTCTTTGTAAGAGGCTTGATTTGGATACATAAATTGGTGGAGAATCACCAGGAAGTTGAATAAATCTCATAGGAGTTGGCAAGAAGAAGTTATCCCACTTTCAAATCAGGTGATTCCAGTTTCCCAGTTTGGGAATAGCACAGCTTCTTCGTCGTTCCAATCAAACCAGGATGAATCTCTTTGTAAGAAGCTTGATTTAGATACATAAAGTGGTGGAGAATCACCAGGAAGTTGAATAAATCTCATAGGAGTTGGCATGAAGAAGTTATCCCACTTTCAAATCAGGTGATTCCAGTTTCCCAGTTTGGGAATAGGACAGCGTCTACGTCGTTTCAATCTAACCAGGATGAATCACTTTGTGAAAAGCTTGATTTGGATACATAAAGTGGTGGAGAATCACCAGGAAGTTGAATAAATCTCATAGGAGTTGGCATGAAGAAGTTATCCCACTTTTAAATCAGGTGATTCCAGTTTCCCAGTTCGGGAATAGCATAGCTTCTTCGTCGTTCCAATCAAACCAGGATGACTCACTTTGTGAAAAGCTTGATTTGGATACATAAAGTGGTGTAGAATCACCAGGTAGTTGAATAAATCTCATAGGAGTTGGTATGAAAAAGTTATCCCACTTTCAAATCAGGTGATTCCAGTTTCCCAGTTTGGGAATAGCACAGCTTCTTCGTCGTTTCAATCAAAAGTTAAATTTGTGTCTGTTGGTGTTTCTTTTGGAGAGTCAGCCTCAAGGGAGTCCCTTTAGGTGTTTGACAAGGTCAGAAGAGGGGTCTAGCTTGTGGTTAAGCTTGGCGTGTGAGAAGCTTGATAAGGATACATAAAGTAGTGGAGAATCACAATGAAGTTTGAATAAATCTCACAGGAGTTAGGATGAAGAAGTTATCCCACTTTCAAATCAGGTGATCCCAGTTTTTCTGTTTGGGAATATGACAACTTCTTTGTCATTCTTATCAAACCATGATGAACCGCGATGTAAGAAGCTTGATATGGATACATAAAGTAGTGGAGAATCACCAGGTAGTTGAATAAATCTCATAGGAGTTAGGATGAAGAAGCTATCCCACTTTCAAATCAAGTGATCCCAGTTTTCCTGTTTGAGAATATGACAACTTCTTCGTCATTCTTATCAAACTAGGATGAACCGCAATGTAAGAAGCTTGATTTGGATACATAAAGTAGTGGAGAATCACCAGGAAGTTTGAATAAATCTCATAGGAGTTAGGATGAAGAAGCTATCCCACTTTCAAATCAGGTGATCCCAGTTTTCCTGTTTGAGAATATGATAACTTCTTCGTCATTCTTATCAAGCCAGGATGAACCGAGATGTAAGATGCTTGATTTGGATACATAAAGTAGTGGAGAATCACCAGAAAGTTTGAATAAATCTCATCGGAGTTAGGATGAAGAAGCTATCCCACTTTAAAATCAGGTGATCCCAGTTTTCCTGTTTGGGAATATGACAACATCTTCATTCTTATCAAACCAGGATGAACCGCGATATAAGAAGCTTGATATGGATACATAAAGTAGTGGAGAATCACCAGGAAGTTTGAATAAATCTCATAGGAGTTAGGATGAAGAAGCTATCCCACTTTCAAATCAGGTGATCCCAGTTTTTCTGTTTGGGAATATGACAACTTCTTCGTCATTCTTATCAAACCAGGATGAACCGCGATGTAAGAAGCTTGATTTGGATACATAAATTAGTGGAGAATCACCAGAAAGTTGAATAAATCTCATAGGAGTTAGGATGAAGAAGCTATCCCACTTTGAAATCAGGTGATCCCAGTTTTTCTGTTTGGGAATATTACAACTTCTTCGTCATTCTAATCAAACCAGCATGAACCGGGATGTAAGATGCTTGATATGGATACATAAAGTAGTGGAGAATCACCAGGAAGTTTGAATAAATCTCATAGGAGTTAGGATGAAGAAGCTATCCCACTTTCAAATCAGGTGATCATAGTTTTTTCTGTTTGGGAATATGAAAACTTCTTCGTCATTCTTATCAAACCAGGATGAACCGCGATGTAAGAAGCTTGATTTGGATACATAAAGTAGTGGAGAATCACCAGGAAGTTGAATAAATCTCATAGGAGTTAGGATGAAGAAGCTATCCCACTTTCAAATCATGTGATCCTGTGAGATTTGAGAGCCCTGGCTATGTATGTGTATGAAAACGCCATTAAAGGCAAAGATAAGGTCTTGAACTAGTTGAATAAGAGGTCTGATGAAACTAGTATGAACTTGAATCAGAAACAAAGAGACTTTGAGAGATTAAGAGATTAGAGACTAAGAAAGGGGTAGATTAAGGGAATCTGATCAAGAACACACTTTTATAATTATGAAGGAGATGGGGAAAACCCCCATACTCTCTTAAGAGATTACAAAACGTCCCTGCCTCTTATTTAAATAGGACAGACTACTTTCTACTAGGGTTTACAATCAGATACATCACACATGTGAAGTCAAACAAGGAGGAGCCTTATTTTGAATTCAATGGACCATAAGCTTCACATGCTTGGCCAATAGGAAGCTTGGGCGTGTCTGGTCTTTACACAGGCTGTCATGAGCTGTCTTGTGGACTGAATAAGCCAATAGGAGTGAAGACCTTATCCATAAACGGACAGAAGCAAGAGCATCTCGCCTGATCCTTTCCTAGGCCATCCAAGATGCCATTTTGATCCCTTCTTCAGGTATAAGGTCCAAATGAGTTTCTCCATGCCTTGTGACCCAAGACAAGACCAGACCATGCTGTACGGACTTCCTGGCCGTATACATTGTGCCCTAAGCTTGCACATTCCTCAACTATGCTCAAATGGTCGAGATGATAACTGTTGGGTCGCCCTGGTCCGTACGGTCCGTACAGTCCGTACAACCGTCCGTACGGGTCGCCCTAACTTCCTCTCATCAACCATTTCACCCTAAACTCCTCCAATGTCCTCCCAAGTCTAATTAGAACCCTTCTTGGACATTGTCCCAACTTTGTATAAGCTTCTCATCACTTCTGAAGCTTCATAGAACTCTTCTTAAGATCTTCAAGAGCTTGCCCTATTTATGCACAAGCTCCATTCTTCTCTTCAGTGGACTGATCTGTGGACAGATTAGGAGGAGCCTAAGGAGAGCCAATCACACTCCAATGGCATCTTCTTGATTCTCCTTTGATGCCACCTGATCAGAACCTTATCCACAAGACTGGGACCACTTTTATAACTCCCAAACCTTGCCCAGACATTGCACAAGCTTTCTCGGGACGTCAGGTTCGCCCTATTTTTGCACCAACTCCAAAACTTCTCAAATGGCCGAGTTATGCAAATCTGGGTCGCCCTGGTCCGTACAGATCCGTACTGTCCGTACACGTCCGTACTGCCTCGCCCTATCTTTGCACACTCGCCCATTTGCTCCCAAATACACTTCTAAGTCTCTCCTAAACTTGGCCCTAACTTTGCACATCCATCAAGACACTTCTGGACACCTTGCCCTATCTTTTGCACAAGCCCCAACTCAACTCAACACCTTTAGTTTCTCCATTTCTTCTCTTCAAGTTAACATTTCTAACTCATGAAAGCAAGCATGATTAGATAATATAATATATCATCTTAACAAGACAAGTTAATTTAGAACTGACATTAAGCATTTAACCATTTTCAATAGTATTGATGTCAAATCTTGATTAATAAATTATCAAGTTTAATTCCCAATATCACAAGCAATGCAACAGATAGACACAAGGCATTATCAAGTTCTATTCTTTGCAAGCTAAATCTCTAAGTACAAGTAAGATCCTAACAGATTCAAGACAAGTTTCTTAGGCACTCTTAAGAACTTCTTTACTCAGTACTTAGACATGAATCTAATACTTCAATGTAAGACAGCCACAAGACTATATGCAACAGCTTTAAATTCGGTTTCACTCCATGTATGCAAGCAGATTTAATTAATCACAACAAGCATCACTATGAACCGGAGCTAAGCATACTAAACAATTTCAATACCCAAACAAGACTCTTAAAGTATCCTGGGACAGATTCTAAAGCAACTTCATTTTAGTAATCTTTTAAACAATCCCCAGGTTTCCAATCACATCACAACATCACAACCTGTTCATACACTCAAGCTTTATACAAGAGAAAGAGATTTCCTTACAGCCAAGGAACTAGTGTTAGTTCCTTGAAACTCCTTAGTACATGGGAAGATCCGAGCTGTTGGTGTCAACTCCTACATCTCCTTCTTTCATGGACCTTTCTCTTGAACCCACCATGCCTAAGACACCTCCTCTCTTCATTTTTGAGTCGCCATACCAGGTACAAGTTGAAAGCTTTCACCTTTCTTCTTGGACAGTGAATGGGAATGGCTTGGACATGCTTCCAATGGCCTTCTTTCTTCAGGACGACCATGAGAGAGTGGAGAACGACCAAGAACAGCTTCTGGACGCCATTGATGAGCACACCTTCTTCTTGAAGGGGTTGAACACCCAACTGAACGAAGCTTCTTCTTGGTTTGGAAATGGCATGGGAGTGAGCTTTGAGCTTAGCGTAAGCTGGAACCAAGTTCTAATGAACCTGGCTCTGATACCATATGAGATTTAAGAGTACTCAGGTTGTATGTGTGTATGAAACCCAAATGGGTAAAGAGAGAGAGCTTGGAAGCGATTTGAGAGAAAGGAAGTTTAATGAGTGTTTGTGTGTCTAAGTGTTTAAGAGATTAGTAACAAGACTGAGAACGTGTATAGAGATTCAGGATGAGAGACTAGAGAGACTAAGAGAAAGTGTTTCAGATTAGAGAAGGAGAAGGGAAACCCCCTTACTCACTTAGAGTTTACAAAATGCATACAAATGGCTTATATATGCCTTTACATGAATCAGATCATAAACCTATATCCTAAGGCTGTAAATTAAAGATAAATGGATGGTTAGGATGAGAGGAAGCTGGTCTTTGATGTTCTGGTGCTAGCTGGTCGTGGTTGGACTGAATGGAGGGCTCAGATTGCTTCATTTGAATTGGATGGATCAGATGAGTCAAGGCTGTAAAGGTAAAGCACCTTTACCTTTCCAGCTCATACCAATAGCTCACCTTATCCATTTGATTCTTCCTTTGCCTCCAAGACTCCCCAACGGACATAAGGAAAGGATTGGATCAAAGTAAACCGCCCTCACATTGCACATCTTGATTTGGGCTTAACCGGATGACTTGGGCGAGAGGAGTGGGCTGTACGGTCGTTGGTACGGACCTCCTGTCCGTACCGCTTGCCCTATCTTTGTACATTGCCCTATCTTCCCTCTTGATTGCACCAGACATCTTCATGGCTTGCCCTTGGCCATACATGGCCGTACTGTCCGTACTGGTTCGTACCGACGCCCTATCTTTGCACTTCATGCCATCTTCTCTCTAACTCCTCCACCTCTTCACATGATCAGTCTAAGTCTTTCCTAGACTTAACCTCACAAGATAATTACTTCAGAACACTTCTGAAGCTTGATTGAACTCTTCTGGACATCTTCTAGAGCTTGCCCTACGATTGTACAAGCTCCATATTCTCTTCAGTTCAACACTGTCCACTCTATCTCCTGCCCAATCAGCATCACAATACCCAACCACTTCTGTACTGCCATTACAACCCATCCAATCTCCTTGACCAGGCGTGCCACTCAAATACCTCAGTATCCTATCAACCATCTTCCAGTGATGTACCTTTGGTGCCTGCATATGCTGACTTACTTGATTCACAGCAAAACATATATCAGGTCTGGTGATAGTCAAGTAGATCAGCTTGCCAACCATCTTCCTATACAGCTTAGCATCATCAAACAACTGCTTCTCTTCAACCTCCCCCTCACGTAGAACCTTATACCCCTCCTCAAGAGGTGTCTTAGCTATCTTTCCTCCAAGCACATCAGTCTCCTTCAACATATCCAGAGTGTACTTCCTTTGAGACATAAACAAACCCTCCTTTGATCTGCATATCTTAATGCCCAGAAAATACTTCATCTCTCCCAAATCCTTGATGTCAAACACAGATTTGAGAAACTCCTTAGTGGCATGAATCCCTGCCTTATCACTTCCTGTGATAATCAAATCATCCACATACACTAGAATCACAATGATCCCTGAAGGTCCTGTCAAGGTGAAGAGAGTGTGATCTAGTTCAGACTTCCTAAAGCCTCTCCCATTGAGTGTTGTACTTAACTTCCTGTACCAAGCTCTAGGTGACTGTTTCAGCCCATATATTGCCTTCTTCAATCTCAAAACATTCCCTGGCTTTACTAGATGCTCAAGACCAGGAGGCGGATGCATGTATACTTCATCTTCAAGTTCACCTTGCAAGAAAGCATTCTTCACATCCATTTGCCACAAATCCCACTCCAAGTTTGTTGCAATGGATAACACAATTCGAATTGTGTGAAGCTTGGCCACTGGTGCAAAAGTATCAATGTAGTCTTCCCCATAAGTCTGTGTAAATCCTCTTGCAAACAGCCTGGTCTTGCACCTATCTATCTTCCCATTTGCAAGATACTTGATGGTGAAGATCCATCTGCTTGAAACTGCCTTCTTCCCTTTAGGTAACTCACTCTCATACCAAGTGTCATTCCTGATCATTGCATCCCTTTCATCTCCTACTGAATCTCTCCAAACCTTGTGCTTCATAGCTTCTTCATAAGATCTTGGTATCTCATTCTCATCCAAGTTACACATAAACACCATGTGCTCTTCTGGATATTCTGCAAAGGAACACACGGCTTGAGAAGGATGCTCCACAGCCTGGGCATTGTAGTACACTCTCGTGTTTACCCAATTGGAAGCATCTCTCTTTATCCTTGTGCTCCTCCGCAAAGCCTGAACCTGATCCTCAGCTTGAACCTCTGTTTCTGTCTCACTCACCTCCTCTTGATCCTGAGCTTGAACCTGATCCTCTCCCTGAACCTCAGCTTGAACCTGATCCTCTCCCTGCTCATCCATCCAAGGAAATTTCTCTACTTCTTGTGTCACCTCTTGATCATGATGACCTGAATCCCCTTGGTGCTGCTCTTGCACTCCTGATTCAGACTCATTTCCCCCCTCATGATCAAGAGGGGTAGTTCTTTCAACTTCTCTAACCTTCTCTTGGGACATGTTTACCCCAAGCCTTTCCAAGATGTTCCTCAGATTCTCTGCCATGTTTCTTGGTTCTTGAGACAGATCTTCCAAGTCTTCCCAATTCTTTTCTTCATAATAACCCTTTGTCTCTATAAACTTAACATCTCTAGATACCAACACTCTCCTAGTTGCTGGATCATAGCACTTGTACCCCTTCTGAGTTACTGAGTACCCAATGTTGAGATGAGTTGAAGATATGAGCATGAAGAGATAAGAAGTGGAAGAGAAGAGGAGGAAGAGAATGAGGGGACTTTGGGCAAGCATGGTACGGACGTCCGTACAAGGCCGTACATGGCCGTACCGTCCGTACCAAATGTCTCGACCAAAAGTTACCCAACCTCGACCAAGTGAAACGGTAACAAGAAGATGTTACCTTGAGGGCTTTGTGGAGAGGATCAGACCGTTGAGAGGATAAGGGGCGCGCGGTGCCAGGCTGGAACAGGCTGGAAAGCTAAAGCACCTTTAGTCCAAGATGCCATAAGCGTGTGGTGCATCCTAGTGGTTGATTTGAATCCATTTCCTTGACTTCACATGCTTTCCCTTTCCTTTACATTTCGAGAACCCTAGTAGCTCTACTATATAGTGTAACTCATCATCATTAATAAAGATTAAGCAAGTCATTTTGAGTCTTTCTCTTAGTCTTTAGTCTCCATGATCTCTTAGTAGTCTCTTAATCTCATTTTAGACTCTTATCTTCTCCAAATCTATTCTAATCTTTCCTAAATACTCAGATTACTCTAAACATTACTAAAACTGATATGGTATCAGAGCCAGGTTAGTGAGAACCTGAGTTCGTGGTAGACTCTTTGAAGATTAAAGATTGAAGCTTTAAAGAGTTTGGTTGGTGTTCTTGCGTTCTTGGGAGGTTCTGGGTATTGTCCGAGTTCAAAGACTAGTTTTTAGTGTGTGTTGAAGCTGTGAGGTTAAAGACCGAGGCAGTGAGTGTTCTTACAAGTTTTCTAACACAAGATCCAGTTTGTAAAGTCTAGAGAAGTCATCGTTCATCATGGAGAGTGGTATGAACATGAACATGAAGGTAGCAGTTTGCTTCAAGGGAACCAACTACTTGGTGTGGTCTCGGATGGTGAGAACCACGGTGGGAAGGAAAGGGCTTTGGAAGCACATCACGCCAGGAGAGGCTCCAAAGCTCATCACCCAAGGAGAAACTGAAGGAGAAGCCGCAAGCAAAGCGGAAGAGAAGTGGCATCAGGAGGACATGTTGGTGATGTCAGTGCTTCATGCTTCACTTGAGCCGGCGATTCTAGATGCATATAGCTACTGTGAATCTGCTAAAGAGCTGTGGGATACCTTGAAGAAGGTGTATGGGAATACATCAAACCTGAGCCGTGTGTTTGAGGCGAAGCAGGCTATAAACAACTTGGTACAAGAGGATATGGAGTTCACCAAGCATCTAGAGAGGTTCAGAACACTCTGGTCCGAGCTGGAGATGTTAAGGCCAAGCACTACAGACGCAGATGAGCTCAACAAAAGGAGAGAGCAAGACAAGGTCTTTGGGCTACTCCTCACCATGAATCCGGCTTACAATGGTCTTACCCAACACTTGCTTAGAGAGGACACACTACCTGATTTTGAAGAAGTGTGCGCAAGGATTCAGAAGGAACAAGGCTCCATTGGGTTGTTTGGAAAGAAAGGAGAGCTATCTCTCGTGAATCAAGCAACTCAAGAGGAGGGAGGGGAAGCTCCACAAGCACACAAGGCTGCGCATGGGAAGTATGATGAGAGGAGGTTCAATGGGAACTGTGATCACTGCAAGAAGCATGGCCACAAGAAGAGCCAATGTTGGATACTCCATCCCCATCTCAAGCCGGCAAAGTTTATGAAGGACAGAGAGGCAAGGGCTAATGTCTCAGATGGAGCAAGCGCAAGTGGAGCGGGTACTAGCAAAGGGAAGGAGATAGATGGGCGTGAAGCAGGTGATGGGAAGTCTCTTGTAGCCTACACTGGAGCCCCAAGCAACCGTGGGAACCATGATCAAGAGTATCTGAGGAAATCTGACCTGGATGCTCTCATTAAGCTATTCAAGGAGCATGGTAACACTTTTGGGTATTCCTTTGGTGCTAGGGCTATAGAGAATGATGAGAATCTAACTAGAATTGATAGGATGCATGAAAGTGTGATAGAGATGATAAATCAATCTAGAACGGCTAGTTTTGCTAGAAATGATCATGCATTCAAACCATCTAGTATCCTTGCTCATATTGCTAGTTCACATACCATTAAGCCATTAGTAGTTGATTCTGGTGCATCTCATCATATGATAAGTGACACTAGTTTGATTAAAAACATTGTACCAATGAATGGTAATGTGATGATAGCTAATGGAGATAAGATACCTATTAGAGGAATAGAAAGTCTTAAACTGTTTGATAAGGAAACTAAAGCCTTTTATATGCCTGTATTTACTTCAAACTTGTTATCTGTTAAGAAATGTGCTACTGATTTGCAATGCAATGTCATATTCAGTCCTAATGATGTAACGTTTCAGGATATTAAAAGCAGCAAGATGATTGGAAAGGGAGTGACTAAAGGAGAATGTTGAGATGAGCTGAGTATATGGATATGAAGAGATAAGGAGTTGAAGAGAAGAGGAGATGAAGTACTTAGGGAAGTTTGGGAGAGTATGGTACGGCAGGCCGTACAAGGCCGTACAATCCGTACCATCCAAACCTCAACCAAAACTTACCATACCTTATCCAAGTGAGACGGTAACTAAGGAGGAGTGACTTGAGTAGCTTAGGGAGATGGATCAGACCGTTGAGAGGATAAGGGAAGAGCGTGCCAGGCTGGAACAGGCTGTAAAGAGCCAAAGCATGTGAGCTTTCCTGTCCAATCATTCAAAAGGCGCCCTTGACTCCACACGGTTCAATAGTGCCCATTTCCTCTCTTGTAAACCCTTATGTTCCTCTTATAAATATGTAACCTCACTAATTAATAAGATTATGCAGTTCTGAGTCTCTCTAATCTCTTAAGTCACAATGATTCTCTCTTAGACACTAAACGGCTCTCAAGTCTCTTAATCTTTCACAATCTCTTCCTAATCTCTACTTAAACTCTCACTTATATTCTAATCACTCTAAGGATCTCTAAATCTTATATGGTATCAGAGCCAGGTTCATTAGAATCTGGGGTTTGATCTTTAGAGAGTTACAAGCTGAAGGCTTTAAAGCTACACGCGAGTAGCTTTGAAGGTGTTGAAGCTGTGATACATTCTAGTTGAAGCTGTGCTACGTTCTGTGTGTGTACGTGATTCAAGACTCAAGATTTCATCAGATTCAAGCTGTTCAAGTCAAGCTGAGTAAAGATGGAACATGGGATGAACATGAGGATGAAGGTAGCGGTTACTTTCAAAGGTAGCAACTACCTTGTGTGGTCTCGGATGGTGAAGACTGCGGTGGGAAGTAAGGGTTTGTGGGGGCACATCACAACAGGGGAGGCTCCGAAACTCATTACTCAAGGAGGAGATCAACAAGAGGTCTCCAATGAAGCGGCTGTAGAGAAATGGCAACAAGAAGACATGCTGGTGATGACGGTTCTACACGCATCCTTGGATCCAGCTATCTTGGATGCCTATACAGCTACTGTGAATCAGCCAAAGAGCTGTGGGACACGCTGAAGAAGGTGTATGGTAACACTTCCAACCTCAGCCGTGTGTTTGAAGTAAAGCAAGCTATCAACCGTCTAGTGCAAGAGGATATGGAGTTCACTAAGCACTTGGGGAGGTTCAGGTCCTTATGGTCAGAGCTGGAGATGCTGAGGCCGAGCACAACTGATCCTGATCAGTTGAATGAGAGGCGCGAGCAAGATAAGTTCTTTGGGCTGCTCCTCACGCTGAACCCGGCCTACACTCAACTCATCCAGCACATGTTGAGGGCAGACAAGCTTCCGGACCTTGAGGATGTGTGTGCGCAAATCCAAAGGGAGCAGGGGTCTATGGGGTTGTTTGGAGGAAAGGGGGAGCTCTCTCTTGCCAATCAAGCAGCTCATGAGGATTCAACCGAAGCTCCACAAGCAAACAAGGCATCTCACGGGAAGTATGAGGACAGGAAGTTCAATGGCAACTGTGATCATTGCAAGAAGCATGGTCATAAGAAGAGCCAATGCTGGATACTACACCCACACCTCAAGCCTGCCAAGTTCATGAAGGAGCGTGAGGGAAGGGCAAATGTGACTGAAGGGTCAAGCGGAGCTGGCACCATCAAGACGAGTGAAGTGGATGGGCATGGAGGCAATGATGGGAATGGGAAGTCTCTGGTGGCTTACACAGGCGCCTCAAGCTCACGCAGCAATGATGACTACATCAAGAGATCAGACCTTGATGCTCTCTTCAAAATGCTAAAGGAAAACGGTAACACTTATGGTTATTCCTTTGGAGCATTTATGATTGCATATAAGGATGATCACTTGATTAGAGAACTAGTAGAACGGTTAGAAGCTAGGAATGAGTATAGAAATGCACACATTGCTAGAACTGATAGGACGCATCCATCACTTAGTAATCTATGTCATAATGCTAAAACAGTATATAAACCATTGATTGTTGATTCTGGTGCATCACATCATATGATAAGTGATGAGAACTTGATTAAGGATATAGAACCTACTCATGGGCATGTGATGATAGCAAATGGAGATAAGATACCTATTAAGGGAATAGGAAAGCTTAAGTTGTTTAACAAAGAATCTAGAGCTTTTTACATGCCTGAATTCACATCAAACCTATTATCTGTGAAGAAATGTACTAATGATCTACAATGCAATGTTATCTTTAGTCCTAATGATATGAAGTTTCAGGATATTGAGAGCAGCAGATTGATTGGGAAAGAGGTGACTAAGGGAGATCTCTATATGCTTGAAGAACTCACTTCTGTTCCTGATTATAGTTGCTCGTTTACTTCTGCTTCTTTGTTGAATAAAAATGCATTGTGGCATGCTAGAGTAGGACACCCTCATGTTAAAGCATTGAACTTAATGGTACCAGGTGTTGTATTTGAGAACAAAGATTGTGAAGCTTGCATTTTAGGCAAGCATTGTAGAACTGTGTTTCAAAAGTCTACTACCGTTTATGATAATTGCTTTGATCTAATTCATTCAGATGTGTGGACTGCCCCTTGCTTATCTAGAGATAGTTATAAGTATTTTGTCACATTCATTGATGAAAAATCCAAATACACCTGGTTAACCTTAATTCAGACCAAAGATAGGGTGCTTGAGGCATTTAGGAACTTTCAAACTTATGTGACTAACCATTATCATGCTAAGATTAAAATTTTGAGATCAGATAATGGAGGAGAGTACACAAGCCATGCATTCAAGCAACACTTATCACAACATGGGATCCTACATCAGACAAGCTGTCCGTATACTCCACAGCAAAATGGAGTGGCTGAGAGGAAGAATAGGCACCTCATGGAAGTGGCAAGGTCACTTATGTTTCAGAGTAATGTTCCAAAAAGATTTTGGAGTGATGCGGTTGCCACTGCTTGTTACTTGATAAACAGAACTCCAACCAAGATTCTGAATGAGAAGGCTCCATTTGCAGTTCTGAACAAGTACAAGCCAGTTCTTGATTACTTGAAGGTCTTTGGATGTCTATGCTTTGTGCTCAAACCAGGAGAGATGCGCAACAAGCTAGAAGCAAGAAGTACTAAGGTTGTGTTCATAGGATACTCAGCTACACAGAAAGGATACAAATGCTATGATCCTATAGCAAGGAGAGTACTTGTTTCTAGAGATGTGAAGTTCTTGGAAGATAGAGGATACTATGAAGAAAAGAATCAAGAAGACCTGAAGGACTTAACATCAGACAAGGCCACCACCTTGCGGATCATTCTTGAAGGTCTTGGAATCAGTACATCCCAGGATCCGAGAGATCACGCAACTACACCTCCTGAAGTTGGTTCACCATCCCACCTTGATCATGAGGGAGGAGAGGAGAATGAGGAGCCTATGCAAGAGGCTAACCAAGATGAAGGAGGTGTAGAGAATGAAGGAGAAGAGAGCATAAGCTCTGATGGTCATGGGCATGATCATGGTGTGATACAAACACCTTCTCAAGATGAAGTGGTAGAAGAACAACAGGAAGAAGAACCGGTTGTGCAGCCACTAAGAAGGAGTACAAGGATAAGGAAGGATCCTTCTAGCTGGGTAAACACGAGAGTGTACTACAATGCCCAAGCTGTGGAGCATCCTTCTCAAGCCGTGTGCTCCTTTGCTCAATATCCAGAAGCACATTGCGCTTTCATGGTAAACTTGGATGAGAATCACATCCCAAGAAACTATGAAGAGGCAATGAAGGATAAGGAATGGAAGGAATCAGTAGGAGCTGAGGCAGTGGCAAGAGGGTTCACTCAGACATATGGGGAGGATTATATTGAGACATTTTCCCGTGTAGCTAAGCTACACACCATTAGGATTGTTCTAAGCTTGGCGGTTAATCTTGGATGGGGATTGTGGCAAATGGATGTAAAGAATGCATTCTTACAAGGAGAGCTTGAGGATGAAGTCTACATGTATCCTCCACCAGGTCTAGAACATCTAGTGAAGAAAGGGAATGTACTGAGGTTAAAGAAGGCTATCTATGGCTTGAAGCAATCACCAAGAGCGTGGTACAACAAGTTGAGCACAAGCTTGAATGGACGTGGCTTCAAGAAGTCAGAGTTGGATCACACACTCTTCACCCTCACTACATCCTCAGGTATGGTTGCTCTCCTTGTGTATGTGGATGATATCATTATCACAGGTAGTGATAAGGAAGGTATCAAAGCAACCATGGAGTTTCTTAAATCCATGTTTCAAATCAAAGATTTGGGAGAAGTGAAATACTTTCTTGGAATTGAGATTTGTAGATCCAAGGAAGGGTTATTCACGTCCCAAAGGAAGTATACACTTGATCTTTTGAAAGGTGCAGGTGCTTATGGAGGCAAGACAGCAAGGATGCCTATGGAGGATGGCTACAAAGTACCAAGAGAGGGGGAGATTGAAGACAGCAAGCCATTTCATGATCCTAAACTATAGAAAACTTGTTGGCAAATTGATTTACCTTACCATCACAAGACCTGACATATGTTTTGCTGTGAATCAGGTGAGTCAACATATGCAGCTTCCCAAGGAACATCATTGGCACATGGTGGAGAGGCTACTGATGTATCTGAATGGCTCGCCGGATCAAGGAGTATGGATGGGGTGCAATGGAAGCACTGAAGTGGTGGCCTATTGTGATGCTGATTGGGCAGGAGATAGAGCTGACAGGAGATCAACAACCGGCTATTTCACATTCATTGGAGGTAACTTGGTGACTTGGAAGAGTAAGAAACAGAAGGTGGTGTCATGCTCAAGTGCAGAAGCTGAGTATAGAGCTATGCTGAAGCTTACAAATGAGCTAGTTTGGATCAAGGGCATCTTGAAGCATTTGAAGATAGAACAAGCCACTCCAATGACAATGCATTGTGACAACCAAGCTGCCATTCACATAGCCTCCAACTCGGTGTTCCATGAGAGAACAAAGCACATTGAGGTTGATTGCAACAAGGTGAGGCAGATGATTGTCCTAGGAGTCATCTTGCCATGTTATACTAGGAGTGAAGATCAGTTGGCTGATCTATTCACCAAGGCTGCAAGGCAAAAGACAATGGAGTCCATTCATATCAGATTGGGCCTCATTGATCTTGGGAAGAGAAGTAGCTGATCCCCTTAGTCATGAGATCTTTACTCTTTTTCCCTCATCAAGGTTTTGTCCCAATGGGTTTTCCTTGGTGAGGTTTTTAATGAGGAAGATCTCATGGCTGTCCAAGCTTAGGCTTTCACAAAGCTAAGCTTGAGGGGGAGTGTTGAGATGAGCTGAGTATATGGATATGAAGAGATAAGGAGTTGAAGAGAAGAGGAGATGAAGTACTTAGGGAAGTTTGGGAGAGTATGGTACGACAGGCCGTACAAGCCGTACCATCCAAACCTCAACCAAAACTTACCATACCTTATCCAAGTGAGACGGTAACTAAGGATGAGTGACTTGAGTAGCTTAGGGAGATGGATCAGACCGTTGAGAGGATAAGGGAAGAGCGTGCCAGGCTGGAACAGGCTGTAAAGAGCCAAAGCATGTGAGCCTTCCTGTCCAATCATTCAAAAGGCGCCCTTGACTCCACACGGTTCAATAGTGCCCATTTCCTCTCTTGTAAACCCTTATGTTCCTCTTATAAATATGTAACCTCACTCATTAATAAGATTATGCAGTTCTGAGTCTCTCTAATCTCTTAAGTCACAATGATTCTCTCTTAGACACTAAACGGCTCTCAAGTCTCTTAATCTTTCACAATCTCTTCCTAATCTCTACTTAAACTCTAACTTATATTCTAATCACTCAAAGGATCTCTAAATCTTATAGAGAATTGTATTTACTTGAAGATCTTGCTCCTGTTTCTAGTTATAGCTGCTCGTTTACTTCTGTTTCTAGTTCTAGTTTAAGTAAAAATGCATTGTCGCATGCTAGATTAGGACACCCTCATAATAAGGCTTTAAAACTGATGTTGCCAGGTGTTTCCTTTGAGAATAATGATTGTGAAGCTTGTATTTTAGGCAAGCATTGTAAGACTGTCTTTACTAAATCGACTACAGTTTATGAGAAATGTTTTGATTTGATTCATTCTGATGTTGGGACTGTTCCTTGCTTATCTAGAGACAATCAAAAGTATTATGTAACTTTCATTGATGAAAAATCCAAATACACCTGGTTAACTTTAATTACAACCAAAGATAGGGTACTTGATGCATTTAAGAACTTTCAATCCTATGTGACTAACCATTATAATGCCAAGATAAAGATTTTCAGGTCAGATAATGGAGGAGAGTGCACGGGACAAGCATTCAAGCTCCACCTATCTCAGCATGGAATCCTACATCAGACAAGCTGTCCCTATACTCCACAACAGAATGGAGTGGCTGAGAGAAAGAATAGGCATCTGATGGAAGTGGCCAGGTCCATGATGTTTCAAACCAATGTCCCTAAGAAGTTCTGGAGTGATGCGGTCACTACAGCTTGTTATCTCATCAACAGAACACCAACTCTGATTCTACAAGGGTTATCACCATTTGAGGTATTGAACCAGTACAAGCCCTCATTGGAACATATGAAGATCTTTGGGTGTTTGTGTTTTGTGATGGTACCGGGAGAATTAAGAAACAAGCTTGAAGCTAGGAGCTCCAAGGCAATGTTTATTGGATTCTCATCAAGTCAGAAAGGATACAAGTGCTATGATCCTAACACAAGGAGAGTGTTAGTATCTAGAGAAGTGAAGTTTGTTGAAGAAAAAGGATATTAGGAGGAGCAGATTCAAGAAGATTTGAAAGATCTCACTTCGGATAGAGCTGCAACCTTGAGGATAATACTAGAAGGACTTGGAATCAAGATGGATCAAGAACAACAAGAAGTGAAAGGCACTACACCAATACCGAATCATCAGACGTCCAATCTTGAACATGAGGGGGGGGAATGGAACAGAAACTCAAACTCAAAGTCATGAAGAGAGTTCTGGTTCTCATGATCAAGTTGTGGAGTCAAATGATCAACAAGAAGGAGCTGAATCAAGTCAGCTAAGGGATGAAGGAGCTGAAGCAAGTCAGCCAAGAGAAGAAACATCTGAAACTAGTACACAAGAAAATGTACAAGATATGGAGTTTCCGGCGCAAGAAGGGCCAGTGTTGAGAAGAAGTACAAGGCTGAGAAAGGATCCTTCCAGTTAGGTAAACACAAGAGTGTACTACAATGCTCAAGCTGTGAAGCATCCTACTCAGGCCGTGTGTTCTTTCTCTCAATATCCAGAAGCACATTGTGCATTCATGGTAAACTTAGATGAGAATCAAATTCCAAGAAGCTATGAAGAGGCAATGGAAGATAAGGAATGGAAGGAATCAGTAGGAGCTGAGGCAGGAGCTATGATAAAGAATGATACATGGTATGAGAGTGAACTACCAAAAGGGAAGAAGGCAGTATCTAGTAGATGGATCTTCACAATCAAATACAAGGCTGATGGGCAGATTGAGAGGAAGAAGACTAGATTAGTAGCAAGAGGGTTCACTCAAACATATGGAGAGGATTACATTGAGACGTTTGTACCAGTAGCCAAGTTACATACCATTAGAATTGTACTAAGCTTGGCGGTTAACCTTGGATGGGGATTGTGGCAAATGGATGTGAAGAATGCATTCTTACAAGGAGAACTTGAGGATGAAGTCTACATGTATCCTCCACCAGGTCTTGAACATCTAGTGAAGAGAGGGAATGTACTGAGGCTAAAGAAGGCTATCTATGGGTTGAAGCAATCACCAAGAGCTTGGTACAACAAGTTGAGCACAACTCTGAACGGCCGAGGTTTTAAGAAGTCAGAATTGGACCATACTCTCTTTACCCTCACTACTCCCTCAGGTATGGTTGCTCTCCTTGTGTATGTGGATGATATCATTATCACAGGGAGTGATAAGGAAGGTATCAAAGCAACCAAGGAGTTTCTAAAGTCTATGTTTGAAATAAAAGACTTGGGAGAAATGAAATACTTTCTTGGAATTGAGATTTGTAGATCCAAGGAAGGTTTGTTCATGTCCCAAAGGAAGTATACACTTGATCTTTTGAAAGGTGCAGGTGCTTATGGAGGCAAGACAGCAAGGATGCCAATGGAGGATGGCTACAAAGTACCAAGAGAGGGGAGATTGAAGACAGCAAGCCATTTCATGATCCTAAACTCTATAGAAAACTTGTTGGCAAATTGATTTATCTTACCATCACAAGACCTGATATATGCTTTGCTGTGAATCAGGTGAGTCAACACATGCAGCTTCCCAAGGAACATCATTGGCGTATGGTGGAGAGGCTGCTGATGTATCTGAATGGCTCGCCGGATCAAGGAGTATGGATGGGGTGCAATGGAAGCACAGAAGTGGTGGGCTATTGTGATGCAGATTGGGCAGGTGATAGAGCTGACAGGAGATCAACAACCGGCTATTGCACATTCATTGGAGGCAACTTGGTGACTTGGAAGAGTAAGAAACAGAAGGTGGTGTCATGCTCAAGT
Source organism: Brassica napus (assembly GCF_020379485.1). Taxonomy (NCBI): domain Eukaryota; kingdom Viridiplantae; phylum Streptophyta; class Magnoliopsida; order Brassicales; family Brassicaceae; genus Brassica; species Brassica napus. The sequence goes on along the minus strand of NW_026015414.1, from coordinate 9,901 downwards.
GCAGAAGCTGAGTATAGAGCTATGCTGAAGCTTACAAACGAGCTAGTTTGGATCAAGGGCATCTTGAAGCATTTGGAGATAAAACAAGACACTCCAATGACAATGCATTGTGACAACCAGGCCGCCATTCACATAGCCTCCAACTCGGTGTTCCATGAGAGGACAAAGCACATTGAGGTTGATTGCCACAAGGTGAGGCAGATGATTGTCCTAGGAGTCATCTTGCCATGTTATACTAGGAGTGAAGATCAGTTGGCTGATGTATTCACCAAGGCTGCAAGGCAAAAGACAATGGAGTCCATTCATATTAGATTGGGCCTCATTGATCTTGGGAAGAGAAGCAGCTGATCCCCTTAGTCATGAGATCTTTACTCTTTTTCCCTCATTAAGGTTTTGTCCCAATGGTTTTTCCTTAGTGAGGTTTTTTAATGAGGAAGATCTCATGGCTGTCCAAGCTTAGACTTTCACAAAGCTAAGCTTGAGGGGGAGTGTTGAGATGAGTTGAGATATGAGCATGAAGAGATAGAGTGGAAGAGAGAGGAGGAAGAGAATGGGGGACTTTGGGCAAGCATGGTACGGACGTCCGTACAGGCCGTACAAGGCCGTACATGGCCGTACCGTCCGTACCAAATGTCCTCGACCAAAAGTTACCCAACTCGACCAAGTGAAACGGTAACAAGAAGATGTTACCTTGGGGCTTAGTGGAGAGGATCAGACCGTTGAGAGGATAAGGGGTGCGCGGTGCCAGGCTGGAACAGGCTGGAAAGCTAAAGCACCTTTAGTCCAAGATGCCATAAGCGTGTGGTGCATCCTAGTGGTTGATTTGAATCCATTGCCTTGACTTCACATGCTTTCCCTTTCCTTTACATTTCTCCAAATCTATTCTAATCTTTCCTAAAAACTCAGATTACTCTAAACATTACTAAAACTGATACCCAATGAGCATTGCTTTAGTGCTCTTTGCCTCCAACTTGTTTCTCTGTTCTCCTGGAATCCATACATAACATAGGCATCCAAGACACGCAGATGATCTATGTATGGCTTGCTCTTGTTTAGCACCTCAAAAGGAGACAGATTCTTCAATACCTTAGTTGGAATCCGATTGATAAGATAGCATGCAGTCTGAACAACATCACCCCAAAACCTCTTTGGAACATTAGCATGATACATCATGGATCTAGCCACCTCCAACAGATGCCTATTCTTCCTCTCAGATACCCCATTCTGCTGTGGTGTGTAAGGACAACTGGTCTGATGCACTATCCCATGTTTAGCCAAGTGATTCTTGAAGGCATGACTGGTGTATTCTCCTCCATTATCAGACCGTAGTACCTTCACAGTAGCATTGTAATGGTTAGTTACATATGCTTGGAAGTTGACAAAAGCCTCAAAAACTCTATCCTTAGATGGCAGCAATGTGATCCATGTATACTTAGACTTCTCATCTATGAATGTCACAAAGTACTCCTGGTTTTCTCTAGACATACAAGGGGCTGTCCACACATCAGAATGAACAAGATCAAAGCAATTTGCATATATGGTCTCTGATGTGGGAAAAACAGTTCTACAATGCTTCCCTAGGATGCAAGCTTCACATTCCAAGTGATTGAATGACATATTAGGCATAATCAATTCAATTGCACGAGCATGAGGATGTCATAATCTAGCATGCCAAGTAATACTATCACACCTATCAGCAGTACTACTCAGGCATACAGAATCAATAGGGTTAGAGGTCTTAGCTGTTTGGAGATGATATAACTGATTTTTGCTATCCCCTCTGCCAATAACTCTCCCAGTCTTCAAATCTTGAAACTCAACTTCATTTGGCCTGAATACTACTTGACAATCAAGATCAACTGTGGCCTTCTTCACTGATATCAAATTTGAAGTGAACTGAGGCAGGTAGAACGCATGTGAGTTCTTCTCAAACAGCTTGAGGTTTCCCACTCCTTCTATTGGGATTCTAGCACCATTAGCTATCATGACACTCCCTGTTCCAGCCTTGACTTCACTTATCAGACTTCTATCACTGATCATATGATGTGTTGCTCCAGAATCAATGATGATGGGTTTGGATGTGGATGCTAAGGCAGGAGCATCTTGTCTCCGGGTCGTAGCCAAAGCATACACATACTTGACAAACCCATCCCATTCTTTTTTTGTGATAGGATCATCTGCTCCTTTGGTTCCTTGCCCCTTCATAACCACACTTTCTTCTACTGAACTACCCATATAGGCTTAGTAGGAACACTCTCCTCTAACCACATGTTGCGCAAACTCTTTAATCAGTCTTGTCTCTATATCATTCTCAAAGTATCCACATTGTCTACTCTTCCTCTGAGTCTTTCTCACCATGACCCAAGTCTTGGACAATCTCCTCAATCTTCCCTTCTTACACCTTGTGCCATCTCTGATCCTGATCAGTCTCTTGCTCTTCTCATATACTTTATATGAAGACTGAACAAGCTCACACAACCCATCCACATCTACTCGCTCATCATCTTTGGCTACTTGCATAATCAGCTGACCATATGATGAGTTTAAGCTCACTAGAAGGCTCAAGACTACATCTTGCTCCAGCCTTTCTTGAATCACCTCCGGATCTGATGTTCTTGATCTCAACAAATCCAACTCTCCCCACAAGTATTTCAGCTTGCCCACAAGCTGATGGAGTTCTTCCTTTCCTCTTCTCAGGTCTGTGTTAGCTCTCTTGACTCCACACACCTTCTTCAGATAGGATCTACTCCCATGAGCTACTTCAATCCCACATCTTGTATGGTTTTCTTGAACAACTTTATCTTCATAACTCAGACTCCACGCCTGACCTGCTTCTGTATCCATTTCTCTTAAAGGCTTCCCCTTTTTATGACTACTCCACAACACACAGCTCCTCAACACTGCCTTCGCCCATCTTCACCACTTCCACCATTTCTTCTTCAAGCCCAGTTTCTCTGTCAATCAAATGGAATACTCAAGAATACTAGATCTGTGCTTCATCTCCATGCCTATGTTGTTTGTTTCCATCAGAATGATCCAACGAGCCTAGTGACTGAAGAACATAACCAATTCACCAAGAACACTCAAGAACACCAAGAACACTAAGAACACTCAAAAGAACTTAGATTTGTGAAAACGAAGTCACACCTCACCCCCTTTTAGCAACCTGGCTCTGATACCATAAACACTTTTTGTGTTTTAGAGTGTGTTTAATAATAATCGAGAAGATTAGAGTAAAGTTTAGAGAGAATAGAGATCTAGAGAGAGAGAGAGACTCAAAACTCCATAAATTGATTTAATGATTCAGATACAAGATATATATGAAGAGATAAGGCTGATAAAGTGAATTTCGAAATCCATAAGCATGTGGAGTCAATGGACAGGCTGGAACTCCTTTTGAAATGCTTGGCTGTGTTTCCTCACATGCTTGCTATAGTAATAAAGCATTTTCCCCTGTCCATGTGCTCCTTATCCTCTCCAAATACCCTTGGACGTTTTTACTCTCCAAATGGATGTAGGTAACTTCCCAAGCTCTAACTTAGTTACCTTTTATCCAGAATGGTGAAACTCCAAAGTTACTATGGTAAAAACTTCAAAGTTACTGTCTCACTTCAGTCATCCCCAAAGCTTCATCTCTTCACTTCTTGGTCTTCATCTCAACAATCCCAGTTTTCCTGTTGGGGAATATGACAACTTCTTCGTCATTCTTATCAAACCAGTATGAAAAGCAATATAAGAAGCTTGATATGGATACATAACGTAGTGGAGAATCACCAGGAAGTTTGAATAAATCTCATAGGAGTTAGGATGAACAAGCTATCCCACTTTCAAATCAGGTGATACCAGTTTTTCTGTTTGGAATATGACAACTTCTTCGTCATTCTTATCAAACCAGGATGAACCGCAATGTAAGAAGCTTGATTTGGATACATAAAGTAGAGGAGAATCACAAGGAAGCTGAATAAATCTCACAGGAGTTAGGATGAAGAAGTTATCCCACTTTCAAATCAGGTGATCCCAGTTTTTCTGTTTGGGAATATGACAACTTCTTCGTCATTCTTATCAAACCAGGATGAACCGCGATGTAAGAAGCTTGATATGGATACATAAAGTAGTGGAGAATCACCAGGAAGTTGAATAAATCTCATAGGAGTTAGGATGAAGAAGCTATCCAACTTTCAAATCAAGTGATCCGAGTTTTCCTGTTTGGGAATATGACAACTTCTTCGTCATTCTTATCAAACCAGGATGAACTGAGATGTAAAATGCTTGATTTTGATACATAAAGTAGTGGAGAATCACCAGGAAGTTGAATAAATCTCATAGGAGTTAGGATGAAGAAGCTATCCCACTTTGAATTCAGGTGATCCCAGTTTTCCTGTTTGAGAATATGACAACTTCTTTGTCATTCTTATCAAACCAGGATGAACCGCGATGTAAGAAGCTTGATTTGGATACATAAAGTAGTGGAGAATCACCAGGAAGTTTGAATAAATCTCATAGGAGTTAGGATGAAGAAGCTATCCCACTTTCAAATCAGGTGATCCCAGTTTTTCTGTTTGGGAATATGACAACTTCTTCGTCATTCTAATCAAACCAGCATGAACCGGAATGTAAGAAGCTTGATGTGGATACATAAAGTAGTGGAGAATCACCAGGAAGTTGAATAAATATCATAGGAGTTAGGATGAAGAAGCTATCCCACTTTAAAATCAAGTGATCCCAGTTTTCCTGTTTGGGAATATGACAACTTCTTCGTCATTCTTATCAAACCAAGATGAACCACGATGTAAGAAGCTTGATTTGGATACATAAAGTAGTGGAGAATCACCAGGAAGTTGAATAAATCTCATAGGAGTTAGGATGAAGAAGCTATCCCCTTTGAAATCAGGTGATCCCAGTTTTCCTGTTTGAGTATATGACAAATTCTTTGTCATTCTTATCAAACCAGAATGAAACGCGATGTAAGAAGCTTGATTTGGATACATAAAGTAGTGGAGAATCACCAGGAAGTTGAATAAATCTCATAGGAGTTAGGATGAAGAAGCTATCCCACTTTAAAATCAGGTGATCCCAGTTTTCCTGTTTGGGAATATGACAACTTCTTCGTCATTCTAATCAAACCAGCATGAACCGGGATGTAAGAAGCTTGATATGGATACATAAAAAAAGTGGAGAATCACCAGGAAGTTTGAATAAATCTCATAGGAGTTAGGATGAACATCTATCCCACTTTTAAATCAGGTGATCCCAGTTTTTCTGTTTGGAATATGACAACTTCTTCGTCATTCTTATCAAACCAGGATGAACCGCGATGTAAGAAGCTTGATATGGATACATAAAGTAGTGGAGAATCACCAGGAAGTTAAATAAATCTCATAGGAGTTAGGATGAAGAAGCTATCCCACTTTCAAATCAAGTGATCCCAGTTTTCCTGTTTGGGAATATGACAACTTCTTCGTCATTCTTATCAAACCAGGATGAACCGAGATGTAAAATGCTTGATTTGGATACATAAAGTAGTGGAGAATCACCAGAAAGTTGAATAAATCTCATAGGAGTTAGGATGAAGAAGCTATCCCACTTTGAATTCAGGTGATCCCGGTTTTCCTGTTTGAGAATATGACAACTTCTTTGTTATTCTTATCAAACCAGGATGAACCGCGAAGTAAGAAGCTTGATTTGGATAGATAAAGTAGTGGAGAATCACCAGGAAGTTTGAATAAATCTCATAGGAGTTAGGATGAAGAAGCTATCCCACTTTCAAATCAGGTGATCCCAGTTTTTCTGTTTGGGAATATAAGAACTTCTTCGTCATTCTAATCAAACCAGCATGAACCGGAATGTAACAAGCTTGATATGGATACATAAAGTAGTGGAGAATCACCATGAAGTTTGAATAAAACTCATAGGAGTTAGGATGAAGAAGCTATCCCACTTTAAAATCAGGTGATCCCAGTTTTCTGTTTGGAATATGACAACTTCTTCGTCATTCTTATCAAACCAGGATGAACCGCGATTTAAGAAGCTTGATATGGATACATAAAGTAGTGGAGAATCACCAGGAAGTTGAATAAATTTCATAGGAGTTAGGATGAAGAAGTTATCCCACTTTCAAATCAAGTGATCCGAGTTTTCCTGTTTGGGAATATGACAACTTCTTCGTCATTCTTATCAAACCAGGATGAACGGAGATGTAAGATGCTTGATTTGGATACATAAAGTAGTGGAGAATCACCAGGAAGTTGAATAAATCTCATAGGAGTTAGGATGAAGAAGCTATCCCACTTTAAAATCAGGTGATCCCAGTTTTCCTGTTTGGGAATATGACAACTTCTTCGTCATTCTTATCAAACCAGGATGAACCGAGATGTAAGAAGCTTGATTTGGATACATAAAGTAGTGGAGAATCACCAGGAAGTTTGAATAATCTCATAGGAGTTAGGATGAAGAAGCTATCCCACTTTCAAATCAGGTGATCCTAGTTTTCCTGTTTTGGAATATGACAACTTCTTCGTCATTCTAATCAAACCAGCATGAACTGAGATGTAAGATGCTTGATATGGATACATAAAGTAGTGGAGAATCACCAGGAAGTTGAATAAATCTCATAGGAGTTAGGATGAAGAAGCTATCCCACTTTAAATCAGGTGATCCCAGTTTTCATGTTTGGGAATATGACAACTTCTTCGTCATTCTTATCAAACCAGGATGAACCACGATGTAAAAGCTTGATTTGGATACATAAGTAGTGGAGAATCACCAGGAAGTTTTATAAATCTCATAGGAGTTAGGATGAAGAAGCTATCCCACTTTAAATCAGGTGATCCCAGTTTTCCTGTTTGGGAATATGACAACTTCTTCGTCATTCTAATCAAACCAGCATGAACCGCGATGTAAGAAGCTTGATATGGATACATAAAGTAGTGGAGAATCACCAGGAAGTTGAATAAATCTCATAGGAGTTAGGATGAAGAAGCTATCCCACTTTCAAATCAGGTGATCCCAGTTTTCCTGTTTGGGAATATGACAACTTCTTCGTCATTCTTATCAAACCAGGATGAACCGAGATGTAAAAGCTTGATTGGATACATAAAGTAGTTGAGAATCACCAGAAGTTGAATAAATCTCATGAATAAATAAGGATAGGATTAGGATGAAGAAGCTATCCCCTTGAATTCAGGTGATCCCGGTTTTCCTGTTTGAGAATATGACAACTTCTTTGTTATTCTTATCAAACCAGGATGAACCGCGAAGTAAGAAGCTTGATTTGGATAGATAAAGTAGTGGAGAATCACCAGGAAGTTTGAATAAATCTCATAGGAGTTAGGATGAAGAAGCTATCCCACTTTCAAATCAGGTGATCCCAGTTTTTCTGTTTGGGAATATAAGAACTTCTTCGTCATTCTAATCAAACCAGCATGAACCGGAATGTAACAAGCTTGATATGGATACATAAAGTAGTGGAGAATCACCATGAAGTTTGAATAAAACTCATAGGAGTTAGGATGAAGAAGCTATCCCACTTTAAAATCAGGTGATCCCAGCTTTTCTGTTTGGAATATGACAACTTCTTCGTCATTCTTATCAAACCAGGATGAACCGCGATTTAAGAAGCTTGATATGGATACATAAAGTAGTGGAGAATCACCAGGAAGTTGAATAAATTCATAGGAGTTAGGATGAAAGTTATCCCACTTTCAATCAGTGATCCGAGTTTTCCTGTTTGGGAATATGACACTTCTCGTCATTCTTATCAAACCAGGATGAACGGAGATGTAAGATGCTTGATTTGGATACATAAAGTAGTGGAGAATCACCAGGAAGTTGAATAAATCTCATAGGAGTTAGGATGAAGAAGCTATCCCACTTTAAAATCAGGTGATCCCAGTTTTCCTGTTTGGGAATATGACAACTTCTTCGTCATTCTTATCAAACCAGGATGAACCGAGATGTAAAATGCTTGATTTGGATACATAAAGTATTGGAGAATCACCAGGAAGTTTGAATAAATCTCATAGGAGTTAGGATGAAGAAGCTATCCCACTTTCAAATCAGGTGATCCTAGTTTTCCTGTTTTGGAATATGACAACTTCTTCGTCATTCTAATCAAACCAGCATGAACTGAGATGTAAGATGCTTGATATGGATACATAAAGTAGTGGAGAATCACCAGGAAGTTGAATAAATCTCATTGGAGGTAGGATGAAGAAGCTATCCCACTTTAAAATCAGGTGATCCCAGTTTTCATGTTGGGGAATATGACAACTTCTTCGTCATTCTTATCAAACCAGGATGAACCACGATGTAAGAAGCTTGATTTGGATACATAAAGTAGTGGAGAATCACCAGGAAGTTTGAATAAATCTCATAGGAGTTAGGATGAAGAAGTTATCCCACTTTAAAATCAGGTGATCCCAGTTTTCCTGTTTGGGAATATGACAACTTCTTCGTCATTCTAATCAAACCAGCATGAACCGAGATGTAAGATGCTTGATATGGATACATAAAGTAGTGGAGAATCATCAGGAAGTTGAATAAATCTCATAGTAGTTAGGATGAAGAAGCTATCCCACTTTAAAATCAGGTGATCCCAGTTTTCCTGTTGGGGAATATGACAACTTCTTCGTCATTCTTATCAAACCAGGATGAAAAGCGATATAAGAAGCTTGATATGGATACATAAAGTAGTGGAGAACCACCAGGAAGTTTGAATAAATCTCATAGGAGTTAAGATGAACAAGCTATCCCGCTTTCAAATCAGGTGATCCCAGTTTTTCTGTTTGGAATATGACAACTTCTTCGTCATTCTTATCAAACCAGGATGAACCGCAATGTAAGAAGCTTGATTTGGATACATAAAGTAGAGGAGAATCACCAGGAAGTTGAATAAATCTCACAAGAGTTAGGATGAAGAAGTTATCCCACTTTCAAATCAGGTGATCCCAGTTTTTCTGTTTGAGAATATGACAACTTCTTCGTCATTCTAATCAAACCAGGATGAACTGAGATGTAAGATGCTTGATATGGATACATAAAGTAGTGGAGAATCACCAGGAAGTTGAATAAATCTCATAGTAGTTAGGATGAAGAAGCTATCCCACTTTAAAATCAAGTGATCCCAGTTTTCCTGTTGGGGAATATGACAACTTATTTGTCATTCTTATCAAACCAGGATGAACCGAGATGTAAGAAGCTTGATATGGATACATAAAGTGGTGGAGAATCACCATGAAGTTTGAATAAATCTCACAGGAGTTAGGATGAAGAAGTTATCCCACTTTCAAATCAGGTGATCCCAGTTTTCCTGTTTGGAAATATGACAACTTCTTCGTCATTCTTATCAAACCAGGATGAACCGCGATGTAAGAAGTTTGATATGGATACATAAAGTAGTGGAGAATCACCAGGAAGTTGAATAAATCTCATAGGAGTTAGGATGAAGAAGCTATCCCACTTTCAAATCAGGTTATCCCAGTTTCCTGTTTGGGAATATGACAACTTCTTCGTCATTCTTATCAAACCAGGATGAACCGCGATGTAAAAGCTTGATTTGGATACATAAAGTAGTGGAGAATCACCAGGAAGTTGATAAATCTCATAGGAATGAGGATGAAAGCTATCCCACTTCAAATGGTGATCCCAGTTGTTCCTGGTTGAGAATATGACAACTTCTTCGTCGTCATTCTAATCAAACCAGGATGAACCGGATGTAAGAAGCTTGATATGGATACATAAAGTAGTGAGAATCACCAGGAGTTTGAATAAATCTCATAGGAGTTAGGATGAAGAAGCTATCCCACTTTAAATCAGGTGATCCCAGTTTTCCTGTTGGGGAAAATGACAACTTCTTCGTCATTCTTATCAAACCAGGATGAACCGCATGTCAGAAGCTTGATAA
>NW_026015413.1:0-24466 GCF_020379485.1 Brassica napus | reverse complement strand
CTCCTATGAGCTTTAATTCAATTCCTGTGATTCCCACACCACTTATGTATCCAAATCAAGCTTCTTACAAAGTGATCATCCTGGTTTGATTGGAACGACGAAGAAGCCTGTGCTATTCCCAAACTGGAAACTGGAATCACCTGATTTGAAAGTGGGATAACTTCTAACTTCGTCACCAACTCCTATAGATTTATTCAACTTCCTGGTGATTCTCCCCATTTATGTATCCAAATCAAGCTTCTTCACAAAGAATCATCCTGGTTTGATTGGAACGACGAAGAAGCTGTGCATTTCCCAAACTGGGAAACTGGATCACCCTGATTTGAAAGTGGGATAACTTCTTCATGCCAACTCCTATGAGATTTATTCAACTTCCTGGTGATTCTCCACCACTTTATGTATCCAAATCAAGCTCTTCTTACAAAGTGATTCATCCTGGTTTGATTGGAACGACGAAGAAGCTGTGCTATTCCCCAAACTGGGAACTGGAATCACCTGATTTGAAAGTGGGATAACTTCTTCATCCAACTCCTATGAGATTTATTCAACTTCCTGGTGATTCTCCACCACTTTATGTATCCAAATCAAGCTTCTTACAAAGTGATTCATCCTGGTTTGATTGGAACGACGAAGAAGCTGTGCTATTCCCAAACTGGGAAACTGGAATCACCTGATTTGAAAGTGGGATAACTTCTTCATCCCAACTCCTATGAGATTTATTCAACTTCCTGGTGATTCTCCACCACTTTTGTATCCAAATCAAGCTTCTTACAAAGTATTCATCTGGTTTGATTGGAACGACGAAGAAGCTGTGCTATTCCCAAACTGGGAAACTGGAATCACCTGATTTGAAGTGGGATAACTTCTTCTTCATCCAACTCCTATGAGATTTATTCAACTTCCTGGTGATTCTCCACCACTTTATGTATCCAATCAAGCTTCTCACAAAGTGATTCATCCTGGTTTGATTGGAACGACGAGAAGCTGTGCTATTCCCAAACTGGGAAACTGGAATCACCTGATTGAAAGTGGGATAACTTCTTCATCCAACTCCTATGAGATTTATTCAACTTCCTGGTGATTCTCCACCACTTTAATGTATCCAAATCAAGCTTCTTAAAAGTGATTCATCCTGGTTTGATTGGAACGACGAAGAAGCTGTGCTATTCCCAAACTGGGAAACTGGAATCACCTGATTTGAAAGTGGGATAACTTCTTCATGCCAACTCCTATGAGATTTATTCAACTTCCTGGTGATTCTCCACCACTTTATGTATCCAAATCAAGCTTCTTACAAAGTGATTCATCCTGGTTTGATTGGAACGACGAAGAAGCTGTGCTATTCCCAAACTGGGAAACTGGAATCACCTGATTTGAAAGTGGGATAACTTCTTATTCCCACTCCTATGAGATTTATTTCAACTTCCTGGTGATTCTCCACCACTTTATGTATCCAAATCAAGCTTCTCACAAAGAGATTCATCCTGGTTTGATTGGAACGACGAAGAAGCTGTGCTATTCCCAAACTGGGAAACTGGAATCACCTGATTTGAAAGTGGATAACTTCTTCATCCAACTCCTATGAGATTTATTCATTTCAACTTCTGGTGATTCTCCACCACTTTATGTATCCAAATCAGCTTCTTACAAGTGATTCATCCTGGTTTGATTGGAACGACGAAGAAGCTGTGCTATTCCCAAACTGGGAAACTGGAATCACCTGATTTGAAAGTGGGATAACTTCTTCTTCCCAACTCCTATGAGATTTATTCAACTTCCTGGTGATTCTCCACCACTTTATGTATCCAAATCAAGCTTCTTACAAAGTGATTCATCCTGGTTTGATTGGAACGACGAAGAAGCTGTGCTATTCCCAAACTGGGAAACTGGAATCACCTGATTTGAAAGTGGGATAACTTCTTCATCCCAACTCCTATGAGATTTATTCAACTTCCTGGTGATTCTCCACCACTTTATGTATCCAAATCAAGCTTCTCACAAAGTGATTCATCCTGGTTTGATTGGAACGACGAAGAAGCTGTGCTATTCCCAAACTGGGAAACTGGAATCACCTGATTTGAAAGTGGGATAACTTCTTCATCCCCCTCCTATGAGATTTATTCAACTTCCTGGTGATTCTCCACCACTTTATGTATCCAAATCAAGCTTTTTACAAGTGATTCATCCTGGTTGATTGGAACGACGAAGAAGCTGTGCTATTCCCAAACTGGGAAACTGGAATCACCTGATTTGAAAGTGGGATAACTTCTTCATGCCAACTCCTATGAGATTTATTCAACTTCCTGGTGATTCTCCACCACTTTATGTATCCAAATCAAGCTTCTTACAAATGATTCATCCTGGTTTGATTGGAACGTCGAAGAAGCTGTGCTATTCCCAAACTGGAAACCGGAATCACTTGATTTGAAAGTGGGATAACTTCTTCATCCAACTCCTATGAGATTTATTCAACTTCCTGGTGATTCTCCACCACTTTATGTATCCAAATCAAGCTTCTTACAAAAGATTCATCCTGGTTTGATTGGAACGACGAAGAAGCTGTGCTATTCCCAAACTGGGAAACTGGAATCACCTGATTTGAAAGTGGGATAACTTCTTCATGCCAACTCCTATGAGATTTATATTCTCAACTTCCTGGTGATTCTCCACCACTTTATGTATCCAAATCAAGCTTCTTACAAAGTGATTCATCCTGGTTTGATTGGAACGACGAAGAAGCTGTGCTATTCCCAAACTGGGAAACTGGAATCACCTGATTTGAAAGTGGGATAACTTCTTCATCCCAACTCCTATGAGATTTATTCAACTTCCTGGTGATTCTCCACCACTTTATGTATCCAAATCAAGCTTCTTACAAAGATTCATCCTGGTTTGATTGGAACGACGAAGAAGCTGTGCTATTCCCAAACTGGGAAACTGGAATCACCTGATTTGAAAGTGGGATAACTTCTTCTGCCAACTCCTATGAGATTTATTCAACTTCCTGGTGATTCTCCACCACTTTATGTATCCAAATCAAGCTTCTTACAAAGTGATTCATCCTGGTTTGATTGGAACGACGAAGAAGCTGTGCTATTCCCAAACTGGGAAACTGGAATCACCTGATTTGAATGGGATAACTTCTTCATGCCAACTCCTATGAGATTTATTCAACTTCCTGGATTCTCCACCATTTATGTATCCAAATCAAGCTTCCACAAAGTGATTCATCCTGGTTTGATTGGAACGACGAAGAAGCTGTGCTATTCCCAACTGGGAACTGGAATCACCTGATTTGAAAGTGGGATAACTTCTTCATCCAACTCCTATGAGATTTATTCAACTTCCTGGTGATTCTCCACCACTTTATGTATCCAAATCAAGCTTCTTACAAAGTGATTCATCCTGGTTTGATTGGAACGACGAAGAAGCTGTGCTATTCCCAAACTGGGAAACTGGAATCACCTGATTTGAAAGTGGGATAACTTCTTCATGCCAACTCCTATGAGATTTATTCAACTTCCTGGTGATTCTCCACCACTTTATGTATCCAAATCAAGCTTCTTACAAAGAGATTCATCCTGGTTTGATTGGAACGACGAAGAAGCGTTGCTATTCCCAAACTGGGAAACTGGAATCACCTGATTTGAAAGTGGGATAACTTCTTCATCCCAACTCCTATGAGATTTATTCAACTTCCTGGTGATTCTCCACCACTTTATGTATCCAAATCAAGCTTCTTACAAAGTGATTCATCCTGGTTTGATTGGAACGACGAAGAAGCTGTGCTATTCCCAAACTGGGAAACTGGAATCACCTGATTTGAAAGTGGGATAACTTCTTCATCCCAACTCCTATGAGATTTATTCAACTTCCTGGTGATTCTCCACCACTTTATGTATCCAAATCAAGCTTCTTACAAAGTGATTCATCCTGGTTTGATTGGAACGACGAAGAAGCTGTGCTATTCCCAAACTGGGAAACTGGAATCACCTGATTTGAAAGTGGGATAACTTCTTCATCGCCAACTCCTATGAGATTTATTCAACTTCCTGGTGATTCTCCACCACTTTATGTATCCAAATCAAGCTTCTTACAAAGTGATTCATCCTGGTTTGATTGGAACGACGAAGAAGCTGTGCTATTCCCAAACTGGGAAACTGGAATCACCTGATTTGAAAGTGGGATAACTTCTTCATCCAACTCCTATGAGATTTATTCAACTTCCTGGTGATTCTCCACCACTTTATGTATCCAAATCAAGCTTCTTACAAAAGATTCATCCTGGTTTGATTGGAACGACGAAGAAGCTGTGCTATTCCCAAACTGGGAAACTGGAATCACCTGATTTGAAAGTGGGATAACTTCTTCATGCCAACTCCTATGAGATTTATTCAACTTCCTGGTGATTCTCCACCACTTTATGTATCCAAATCAAGCTTCTCACAAGAGATTCATCCTGGTTTGATTGGAACGACGAAGAAGCTGTGCTATTCCCAAACTGGGAAACTGGAATCACCTGATTTGAAAGTGGGATAACTTCTTCATCCCAACTCCTATGAGATTTATTCAACTTCCTGGTGATTCTCCACCACTTTATGTATCCAAATCAAGCTTCTTACAAAGTGATTCATCCTGGTTTGATTGGAACGACGAAGAAGCTGTGCTATTCCCAACTGGGAAACTGGAATCACCTGATTTGAAAGTGGGATAACTTCTTCATGCCAACTCCTATGAGATTTATTCAACTTCCTGGTGATTCTCCACCACTTTATGTATCCAAATCAAGCTTCTTACAAATGATTCATCCTGGTTTGATTGGAACGACGAAGAAGCTGTGCTATTCCCAAACTGGGAAACTGGAATCACCTGATTTGAAAGTGGGGATAACTTCTTCATGCCAACTCCTATGAGATTTATTCACTTCCTGGTGATTCTCCACCACTTTATGTATCCAAATCAAGCTTCTCACAAAGTGATTCATCCTGGTTTGATTGGAACGACGAAGAAGCTGTGCTATTCCCAAACTGGGAAACTGGAATCACACCTGATTTGAAAGTGGGATAACTTTTTCATCCAACTCCTATGAGATTTATTCAACTTCCTGGTGATTCTCCACCACTTTATGTATCCAAATCAAGCTTCTTACAAAGTGATTCATCCTGGTTTGATTGGAACGACGAAAAGTTGTGCTATTCCCAAACTGGGAAACTGGAATCACCTGATTTGAAAGTGGGATAACTTCTTCATGCCAACTCCTATGAGATTTATTCAACTTCCTGGTGATTCTCCACCACTTTATGTATCCAAATCAAGCTTCTTACAAAGTGATTCATCCTGGTTTGATTGGAACGACGAAGAAGCTGTGCTATTCCCAAACTGGGAAACTGGAATCACCTGATTTGAAAGTGGGATAACTTCTTCATCCCAACTCCTATGAGATTTATTCAACTTCCTGGTGATTCTCCACCACTTTTGTATCCAAATCAAGCTTCTCACAAAGTGATTCATCCTGGTTTGATTGGAACGACGAAGAAGCTGTGCTATTCCCAAACTGGGAAACTGGAATCACCTGATTTGAAAGTGGGATAACTTCTTCTTCCCCAACTCCTATGAGATTTATTCAACTCCTGGTGATTCTCCACCACTTTATGTATCCAAATCAAGCTTCTTACAAAGTGATTCATCCTGGTTTGATTGGAACGACGAAGAAGCTGTGCTATTCCCAAACTGGAAACTGGAATCACCTGATTTGAAAGTGGGGATAACTTCTTCTGCCAACTCCTATGAGATTTATTCAACTTCCTGGTGATTCTCCACCACTTTATGTATCCAAATCAAGCTTCTTACAAAGTGATTCATCCTGGTTTGATTGGAACGACGAAGAAGCTGTGCTATTCCCAAACTGGGAAACTGGAATCACCTGATTTGAAAGTGGGATAACTTCTTCATCCCAACTCCTATGAGATTTATTCAACTTCCTGGTTATTCTCCACCACCTTATGTATCCAAATCAAGCTTCTTACAAAGGGTTCATCCTGGTTTGATTGGAACGATGAAGAAGCTGTGCTATTCCCAAACTGGGAAACTGGAATCACCTGATTTGAAAGTGGGATAACTTCTTCATGCCAACTCCTATGAGATTTATTCAACTTCCTGGTGATTCTCCACCACTTTATGTATCCAAATCAAGCTTCTCACAAAGTGATTCATCCTGGTTTGATTGGAACGACGAAGAAGCTGTGCTATTCCCAAACTGGGAAACTGGAATCACCTGATTTGAAAGTGGGATAACTTCTTCATCCCAACTCCTATGAGATTTATTCAACTCCTGGTGATTCTCCACCACTTTATGTATCCAAATCAAGCTTCTTACAAAGATTCATCCTGGTTTGATTGGAACGACGAAGAAGCTGTGCTATTCCCAAACTGGGAAACTGGAATCACCTGATTTGAAAGTGGGATAACTTCTTCATCCCAACTCCTATGAGATTTATTCAACTTCCTGGTGATTCTCCACCACTTTATGTATCCAAATCAAGCTTCTTACAAAGTGATTCATCCTGGTTTGATTGGAACGACGAAGAAGCTGTGCTATTCCCAAACTGGGAAACTGGAATCACCTGATTTGAAAGTGGGATAACTTCTTCATGCCAACTCCTATGAGATTTATTCAACTTCCTGGTGATTCTCCACCACCACTTATGTATCCAAATCAAGCTTCTCACAAAGTGATTCATCCTGGTTTGATTGGAACGACGAAGAAGCTGTGCTATTCCCAAACTGGGAAACTGGAATCACCTGATTTGAAAGTGGGATAACTTCTTCATCCCAACTCCTATGAGATTTATTCAACTTCCTGGTGATTCTCCACCACTTTATGTATCCAAATCAAGCTTCTTACAAAGTGATTCATCCTGGTTTGATTGGAACGACGAAGAAGCTGTGCTATTCCCAAACTGGGAAACTGGAATCACCTGATTTGAAAGTGGGATAACTTCTTCTTGCCAACTCCTATGAGATTTATTCAACTTCCTGGTGATTCTCCACCACTTTATGTATCCAAATCAAGCTTCTTACAAAGTGATTCATCCTGGTTTGATTGGAACGACGAAGAAGCTGTGCTATTCCCAAACTGGGAAACTGGAATCACCTGATTTGAAAGTGGGATAACTTCTTCATCCCAACTCCTATGAGATTTATTCAACTTCCTGGTGATTCTCCACCACTTTATGTATCCAAATCAAGCTTCTCACAAAGTGATTCATCCTGGTTTGATTGGAACGACGAAGAAGCTGTGCTATTCCCAAACTGGGAAACTGGAATCACCTGATTTGAAAGTGGGATAACTTCTTCATCCCAACTCCTATGAGATTTATTCAACTTCCTGGTGATTCTCCACCACTTTATGTATCCAAATCAAGCTTCTTACAAAGTGATTCATCCTGGTTTGATTGGAACGACGAAGAAGCTGTGCTATTCCCAAACTGGGAAACTGGAATCACCTGATTTGAAAGTGGGATAACTTCTTCATCCCAACTCCTATGAGATTTATTCAACTTCCTGGTGATTCTCCACCACTTTATGTATCCAAATCAAGCTTCTTACAAAGTGATTCATCCTGGTTTGATTGGAACGACGAAGAAGCTGTGCTATTCCCAAACTGGGAAACTGGAATCACCTGATTTGAAAGTGGGATAACTTCTTCATCCCAACTCCTATGAGATTTATTCAACTTCCTGGTGATTCTCCACCACTTTTATGTATCCAAATCAAGCTTCTTACAAAGAGATTCATCCTGGTTTGATTGGAACGACGAAGAAGCTGTGCTATTCCCAAACTGGGAAACTGGAATCACCTGATTTGAAAGTGGGATAACTTCTTCATGCCAACTCCTATGAGATTTATTCAACTTCCTGGTGATTCTCCACCACTTTATGTATCCAAATCAAGCTTCTCACAAAGTGATTCATCCTGGTTTGATTGGAACGACGAAGAAGCTGTGCTATTCCCAAACTGGGAAACTGGAATCACCTGATTTGAAAGTGGGATAACTTCTTCATCCCAACTCCTATGAGATTTATTCAACTTCCTGGTGATTCTCCACCACTTTATGTATCCAAATCAAGCTTCTTACAAAGTGATTCATCCTGGTTTGATTGGAACGACGAAGAAGCTGTGCTATTCCCAAACTGGGAAACTGGAATCACCTGATTTGAAAGTGGGATAACTTCTTCTCGCCAACTCCTATGAGATTTATTCAACTTCCTGGTGATTCTCCACCACTTTATGTATCCAAATCAAGCTTCTTACAAAGTGATTCATCCTGGTTTGATTGGAACGACGAAGAAGCTGTGCTATTCCCAAACTGGGAAACTGGAATCACCTGATTTGAAAGTGGGATAACTTCTTCTTGCCAACTCCTATGAGATTTATTCAACTTCCTGGTGATTCTCCACCACTTTATGTATCCAAATCAAGCTTCTCACAAAGAGATTCATCCTGGTTTGATTGGAACGACGAAGAAGCTTTGCTATTCCCAAACTGGGAAACTGGAATCACCTGATTTGAAAGTGGGATAACTTCTTCATCCCAACTCCTATGAGATTTATTCAACTTCCTGGTGATTCTCCACCACTTTATGTATCCAAATCAAGCTTCTTACAAAGTGATTCATCCTGGTTTGATTGGAACGACGAAGAAGCTGTGCTATTCCCAAACTGGGAAACTGGAATCACCTGATTTGAAAGTGGGATAACTTCTTCTTGCCAACTCCTATGAGATTTATTCAACTTCCTGGTGATTCTCCACCACTTTATGTATCCAAATCAAGCTTCTTACAAAGTGATTCATCCTGGTTTGATTGGAACGACGAAGAAGCTGTGCTATTCCCAAACTGGGAAACTGGAATCACCTGATTTGAAAGTGGGATAACTTCTTCATCCCAACTCCTATGAGATTTATTCAACTTCCTGGTGATTCTCCACCACTTTATGTATCCAAATCAAGCTTCTCACAAAGTGATTCATCCTGGTTTGATTGGAACGACGAAGAAGCTGTGCTATTCCCAAACTGGGAAACTGGAATCACCTGATTTGAAAGTGGGATAACTTCTTCATCCAACTCCTATGAGATTTATTCAACTTCCTGGTGATTCTCCACCACTTTATGTATCCAAATCAAGCTTCTTACAAAGTGATTCATCCTGGTTTGATTGGAACGACGAAGAAGCTGTGCTATTCCCAAACTGGGAAACTGGAATCACCTGATTTGAAAGTGGGATAACTTCTTCTTGCCAACTCCTATGAGATTTATTCAACTTCCTGGTGATTCTCCACCACTTTATGTATCCAAATCAAGCTTCTTACAAAGTGATTCATCCTGGTTTGATTGGAACGACGAAGAAGCTGTGCTATTCCCAAACTGGGAAACTGGAATCACCTGATTTGAAAGTGGGATAACTTCTTCATCCCAACTCCTATGAGATTTATTCAACTTCCTGTGATTCTCCACCACTTTATGTATCCAAATCAAGCTTCTCACAAAGTGATTCATCCTGGTTTGATTGGAACGACGAAGAAGCTGTGCTATTCCCAAACTGGGAAACTGGAATCACCTGATTTGAAAGTGGGATAACTTCTTCATCCCAACTCCTATGAGATTTATTCAACTTCCTGGTGATTCTCCACCACTTTATGTATCCAAATCAAGCTTCTTACAAAGTGATTCATCCTGGTTTGATTGGAACGACGAAGAAGCTGTGCTATTCCCAAACTGGGAAACTGGAATCACCTGATTTGAAAGTGGGATAACTTCTTCATGCCAACTCCTATGAGATTTATTCAACTTCCTGGTGATTCTCCACCACTTTATGTATCCAAATCAAGCTTCTCACAAAGAGATTCATCCTGGTTTGATTGGAACGACGAAGAAGCTGTGCTATTCCCGAACTGGGAAACTGGAATCACCTGATTTGAAAGTGGGATAACTTCTTCATCCCAACTCCTATGAGATTTATTCAACTCCTGGTGATTCTCCACCATTTTATGTATCCAAATCAAGCTTCCTACAAAGTGATTCATCCTGGTTTGATTGGAACGACGAAGAAGCTGTGCTATTCCCAAACTGGGAAACTGGAATCACCTGATTTGAAAGTGGGATAACTTCTTCTTGCCAACTCCTATGAGATTTATTCAACTTCCTGGTGATTCTCCACCACTTTATGTATCCAAATCAAGCTTCTCACAAAGAGATTCATCCTGGTTTGATTGGAACGACGAAGAAGCTTTGCTATTCCCAAACTGGGAAACTGGAATCACCTGATTTGAAAGTGGGATAACTTTTTCATCCTAACTCCCATTAGATTTATTCAACTTCCTGGTGATTCTCCACCACTTTATGTATCCAAATCAAGCTTCTTACAAAGTGATTCATCCTGGTTTGATTGGAACGACGAAGAAGCTGTGCTATTCCCAAACTGGGAAACTGGAATCACCTGATTTGAAAGTGGGATAACTTCTTCTTGCCAACTCCTATGAGATTTATTCAACTTCCTGGTGATTCTCCACCACTTTATGTATCCAAATCAAGCTTCTTACAAAGTGATTCATCCTGGTTTGGTTGAAACGACGAAGAAGCTGTGCTATTCCCAAACTGGGAAACTGGAATCACCTGATTTGAAAGTGGGATAACTTCTTCATTTCAACTCCTATGAGATTTATTCAACTTCCTGGTGATTCTCCACCACTTTATGTATCCAAATCAAGCTTCTCACAAAGAGATTCATCCTGGTTTGATTGGAACGACGAAGAAGCTTTGCTATTCCCAAACTGGGAAACTGGAATCACCTGATTTAAAAGTGGGATAACTTTTTCATCCCAACTCCCATGAGATTTATTCAACTTCCTGGTGATTCTCCACCATTTTATGTATCCAAATCAAGCTTCTTACAAAGTGATTCATCCTGGTTTGATTGGAACGACGAAGAAGCTGTGCTATTCCCAAACTGGGAAACTGGAATCACCTGATTTGAAAGTGGGATAACTTCTTCTTGCCAACTCCTATGAGATTTATTCAACTTCCTGGTGATTCTCCACCACTTTATGTATCCAAATCAAGCTTCTTACAAAGTGATTCATCCTGGTTTGTGTTGAGAAGAGTGCACTACAATATGAAGAAGAAGTCCAAGAGGGTGTAGAAGTGTTGAGGAGTTAATAAGCAACTAAGAGAAGGAGCATGTACGGTCAGACAGTACGGATAGGGAGAGCAGTACGGACGCAGGCCGTACCAACGACCATCCGCAAGAAGTAACTCGGCCAAGGTGAAATGTAAACAGGCTGGAGTTACTTTACCTTACTTACCGTGAACCTGAAGTTGAGCTGAACATTAGAAGGATAAGGGAGGCGCGTCTGACAGCCTGTCATAGGCTGGAAAGGTAAAGGCATATTCAAAGATGCCTTACACATGTGGAGACTCTCATTGGAAGGATTCAAATGAGCTCTTAGCTGGTTATTGACCTCACATGCTTTCTACTTTATGTAATCGAAACCCTAGTGTCTTAAGCTTCCTATATAAGTGTAAACTCTCTCATTATTAATGTTAAGCAAGTTATGAGTCTCTCTTAGTCTCTCTCTAGTTCTTACTTAGACTCTTAATCTCATTTTATACTTTAATCTTCTCTAAATCTCTTCTAATCTTTCCTAAATACTCAGATCACTCTAAACATCACTAAAAGTGATATGGTATCAGAGCCAGGTTCGTGAGAGCCTGAGGTCGTGTGAGATTCTTTGAAGCCTCAAGGTTGAAGCTTTGAAGAAACTCTTGTGTGTTCTTGTGTGTTTGAGAGTTTCTGGGTATTTTTTCAAGTTCAAGACTGGTTGTGGTGTGTCATCTGAAGCTGTGTGGGTTGAAGATCGAGGCGGTGAAGGTTTCTACAAGTCATTCAACTCAAGATAAAGTTTCTGAAGCTTAGAGGGTTCATCATTCAACATGGAGAGTGGGATGAACATGAACATGAAGGTAGCTGTGTGTTTCAAGGGAACCAACTACTTGGTGTGGTCTCGGATGGTGAGAACCACGGTGGGAAGCAAGGGGTTGTGGAAGCACATCACCCCCGGAGAAGCTCCAAAACTCATCACTCAAGGAGAGGATGATGGTGAGGCTGCAAGCAAGGCGGAAGAGAAGTGGCATCAAGAGGACATGCTGGTGATGTCTGTGCTTCATGCGTCACTTGAGCCGGCCATTCTGGATGCATACAGCTACTGTGAGTCTGCTAAGGAGCTGTGGGATACTTTGAAGAAGGTGTATGGCAACACATCAAACCTAAGCCGAGTGTTTGAAGTGAAGCAAGCCATCAACAACCTTGTACAAGAAGACATGGAGTTCACCAAGCATCTAGGGAGATTCAGGAGTCTCTGGTCCGAGATGGAGATGCTTAGGCCAAGCACAACGGATGCTGATGAGCTTAACAAGAGGAGAGAGCAAGACAAGGTCTTTGGGCTACTCCTCACGCTGAACCCGGCTTACAACGGTCTCATCCAGCACCTGCTTAGAGAAGACACTCTACCTGATCTTGAGGATGTGTGTGCGCGGATTCAGAAGGAGCAAGGCTCCATTGGGTTGTTTGCAAAGAAAGGAGACCTTTCCCTTGCAAGCCAAGCAACTCAAGAGGAAGGTAGTGAAGCCCCACAAGCAAACAAGGCTACGGCTGCGCATGGGAAGTTTGAGGAGAGGAGGTTCAATGGGAGTTGTGATCACTGCAAGAAGCATGGCCACAAGAAGAGCCAATGCTGGATACTCCATCCTCACCTCAAGCCGGCTAAGTTCATGAAGGATCGTGAGGCAAGGGCTAATGTCTCGGATGGTACAAGTGGAGCTGGTACAAGCAAAGGAAAGGAGATAGATGGGCGTGAGGCATGAGATTTTTATAAGGATTCACTCTAGGTGTGTATGAGAAAGTGTTTAGGAGAGTTTATATGAACAGATTTGAGACTTAGGAGTATGGGAAGAGATTTAGAGTATGAAAGAGACTAGGTAACGAGATTAAAGAGAATGAGAGACTTAGAGAATAGATTAGAGACTTAGTATCAAGAACAGACTTTCATAGAACATGAAGGAGAAGGGTTTCCCCCCTTACTCACTTAAGTGTTTACAATCACATATACAAGGCTTTTATATGCCTTTACATTTCACTCATAAACCCTACATCCTAAGGCTGTAAATGATGAATAAAATGAATGGACAGGATGAGAGTAGACAGGTCCTGGTCTTCTTAGTGCAAGCTGGACAGGATAGGCGCGCCTTGACTGAATGGAGGGAGGAGATAGCTTCATTTGAATTACACGGCTAGGATGGATCCGTGAGTGACTAAGGCTGTAAAGGTAAAGCTCCTTTCCCTTTCCAGCCTGTCTCTTGACTCATCTGATCCTAAGGAATATTCCTCTCCTCCCTTAGCTTCCAACGGTCACATTTCTTCAAGCAAGCCACGCCCTAACTTTGCACTTCTCTTCTTTTGAGTTTCCCGGATGTGTGGTCGAGAGGTGTGGTCGTACGGTCGATGGTACGGATCTCCTGTCCGTACCACTCGCCCTATTTATGCCCAATACTCTTCCTCCTTCTTCTGATGATCCACACACCTTCTCTTAGTTGCCCATGTCCGTACGAGGCCGTACACACGCCCTATCTTTGCACCTTGGACCATCTTCTCTCAAACTCTTCCAAACCCTTCTTCTGATCAGTCTAAGTCCCTCCTAGACTTATCTTCACAAGATAACTACTTCAGAACACTTCTGAAGCTTGATTGAACTCTTCTGGACATCTTCTAGAGCTTGCCCTATTATTGTACAAGCTCTATCTTCTCTTCAGTTCAACACTCCCCCTCAAGCTTGACTTTAGTAGATCCTAATGTTGAGATGAGGTAATAAAGAGAGGAGACATTGATAGAGAAAGAGGATTGAGGCATACAGTAACTTTGGAGTTTTACCACAGTAACTTTAGTTTTACTGTGGTAACTCAGTTAAAGCTTGGAAAGTGATCTTGCTTCACTTTGGAGAGTTACCCACGACCAAGGAGCCCTTGGATAAGGAAGGAGCAGTCTGGATAAGGTTTCCTCAAGCTAGAGAGGCTGGAGACAGGCTGTAAAGTAGACAGCATCTAGTAAAAGATGCCAAAGGGATCAAGCATGTGAAGACTCCCATTGGATGCTTTTGGATGGCTCTCTTTGACTACACATGCTCTGAATCTCTTTCTTATCTCTATGATTTCGAAATGTATTGTCTCTCTCACATAAATATGTTGTAAACCTCATCTTTAATAATTAATGGAGTTTTGAGTCTCTCTCTTTATTCTCTCACTAAAATCTCTTAATCTCTTTAATCTTTTCATCTGATTATCTCTGATTATTTGAATCATGCTCTAATACACAAAAGTGTATATGGTATCAGAGCCAGGTTGGCAAGAGGGGGGTGAGTGTGATTTCTTTTTCTCAAAATCAGAGTGTTCTTGAGTGTTCTTGAGTGTTCTTGAGTGTTCTTGAGTGTTCTTGAGTGTTCTTGGGATTATTGAGGTTTCTGGGTATGTGTGTTGTCTATTCTTTTGTGGCTGGGTTTATTTGAGATTCTCTGGTGGAAACATGGATATGAAGCACGAATCTAGTGGAGCAGTGAAGATTCAAGAAGAAAACAAGTGGGTTTGGCCAAGATGGGTAAAGACAGCTTTGGGAAGCTGTGAGATTTGGAGTAATCAAGTAAAGGGAGAACCTTTAATGGAGAGAGCTGCTGATGGGGGTCAGACAGCAAGGTTGAAATGTGAAGATCAGTTGAGTCTTGAAGAAAGTATATCTCTTGAGAAGATTGAAGATGTTTATGAGAACAAGATCAATCTAAGGAGGATGTATGAAGTCAGGAAGATGATCTGTGAGTTGAAACAAGGGAAAGAAGGTTTCAATCAGCATGTGAAGAAGCTGAGATGTTTGTGGTCGGAGTTACAAAGCTTGAGACCAAGAAGTTGTGATCCAAGAGTGCTAGAAGAGTGGCGAGAGCAAGATGTTGTCTTCAGCCTCCTTGCAAGCTTGGATTCATCTTATGGCTGGTTGGTAAAGCTTATTCTCAAGGAAGAGAAGCTACCCAACATGGAAGAAGTGTGTGTACTTGTTCAGAGGCTTC
This sequence comes from Brassica napus, assembly GCF_020379485.1. Taxonomy (NCBI): domain Eukaryota; kingdom Viridiplantae; phylum Streptophyta; class Magnoliopsida; order Brassicales; family Brassicaceae; genus Brassica; species Brassica napus. The sequence continues at coordinate 9,305 of NW_026015413.1, read as the reverse complement.
ATCAAGTGATGGAAGAGAACAAAGAGATAACTTGGAGTAAGGAGGGTGCTAAAAGGAAGAAGGGAAGGCTGAGACGACGTTCTAAGGCTCAGATCAGAAGAGGAAGGTGTTGGAAGAGAAGCATACTGTCTGGTTATCAAGGTAGCTATGGTACTATGAAGATGGGCAGAGAAGAAGCACAACAGATTCTTATGGGAGAGTGTTCTTACTCAGCTTACATGGGAGAATCTGTAGAGAGCAGTGGGGTCATGAGGAAGCTAGAGACCAAAGGAGCAGATGAGCGTGTCACAAAGGAGGAATGGGATGAGTTTGTCAAGTATGTGTATGCTTTGGCTACGACCCGGAGACAAGGTGCTCCTGCCAAAGCATCCACATCCAACAAACCCATCATTGTTGATTCTGGAGCAAGTCATCACATGATTAGTGATAGAAGCTTAATGAGTGATGTAAAGAAAGCCACTGGGGGTGTGATGATAGCTAATGGAGATAGGATTCCAATAGAAGGGGTTGGAAAGCTCAAGCTATTTGACAAAGACTCAGATGCCTTCTACATGCCACAGTTTGCTTCAAATCTGGTATCTGTGAGGAAAGCCACGATTGATCTTGGCTGTCAAGTAGTATTCAGGCCAGATGATGTTGAGTTCCAAGATTTGAAGACTGGAAGGGTCATTGGGAGAGGAGACAGCAAGAATAATCTATACCAGCTCCAATTGGCTAAGATTTCTAAACCCTTTGATTCTATGTGTTTGAGTAGTACTTATGAGAAGATTGATAGTATTACTTGGCATGCTAGATTGGGTCATCCTCATGCTCGTGCTATTGAATTGATAATTCCTAATATGTCATTTAATCACTTGGAGTGTGAAGCATGCATATTAGGAAAGCATTGTAGGACTGTTTTTCCAACATCAGAAACTACTTATGAGCATTGCTTTGATCTAGTTCATTCAGATGTGTGGACTGCTCCTTGTTTGTCTAGAGATAGCCAGAAGTACTTTGTGACATTCATTGATGAGAAGTCTAAGTATACTTGGCTTACATTGCTTCCATCTAAAGATAGGGTGCTAGAAGCATTTATGAACTTCCAAGCATATGTATCTAATCAATACAATGCTACTGTGAAGGTACTGAGATCAGATAATGGAGGTGAATACATCAGCAATGCCTTCAAGAGTCATCTAGCCAAGCATGGGATTGTGCATCAGACTAGCTGTCCTTATACACCACAGCAGAATGGTGTAGCTGAGAGGAAGAACAGGCACTTGATGGAGGTTGCTAGATCAATGATGTTTCATGCAAATGTCCCAAAACGTTTTTGGAGTGATGCTGTGCAGACTGCTTGCTATCTCATCAACCGGGTTCCAACCAAGATATTGAAGAATCTGTCTCCATTTGAAGTGTTGAACAAGAGCAAACCTGTCATTGATCACCTACGTGTCTTTGGGTGTGTGTGCTATGTCATGGTTCCAGGAGAGCAGAGAAACAAGCTGGAGGCAAAGAGTACTAAGGCTATGTTCATTGGTTACTCTATCACTCAGAAAGGGTACAAGTGCTATGATCCTGAAGCAAGGAGAGTGATGGTATCTAGAGAAGTGAAGTTTGTTGAAACAAAAGGTTATTATGAAGAAAAGGAGTGGGAAAATCTGAAGGATTTGTCTCAAGCTCCATCTGATAAGGCAACAATACTGAGAGTGTTGTTGGAGAAGCTCGGGATAGGGTTGTCCCAGGATCAGGAACCCGGCAGGAGAGAGCCTTCCAATCAGACTGGTGGAGCTGGAAGAACAACTCCTCTTGATCATGAGAGGGGGAATGGAACTGAATCTGGTGAGCAAGAGCAAAACCAAGAGGATTCAGGTCTTCATGATCAAGTTGAGAACAATGTTCAGAAGGAGTAGTGGAGAAGTGGATGAGGTTCAGTCTAGTGGAGAAGTAGATGAGGTTCAGTCTAGTGGAGAAGAACAAGTCGGACCGGCCAGTTCAGAAGAAGAGCAAGTGGAGCCGGCTAGTGTGCAAACTGAAGATCAGGTTCAAGCTTTGAGGAGGAGCACAAGGATAAAGAGGGATCCTTCCAACTGGGTAAACACGAGAGTGTACTACAATGCCCAGGCTGTGGAGCATCCTTCTCAAGCCGTGTGTTCCTTTGCTGAGTTTCCAGAGGAGCATTATGCCTTTATGATTAGTCTGGATGAGAGTTATGTACCAAGGACTTATGAAGAAGCTATGTTAGACAAGGAATGGAAAGAATCAGTGGGAGCTGAAGCAGGTGCTATGATCAAGAATGATACATGGTATGAGAGTGAGCTGCCTAAGGGAAAGAAGGCTGTATCTAGTAGATGGATCTTCACAATCAAGTATCTAGCAAATGGACAGATTGATAGGAAGAAGACCAGATTGGTTGCAAGAGGATTTACACAAACCTATGGAGAGGATTACATTGATACCTTTGCACCAGTAGCTAAGCTGCACACAGTTCGGATTGTGTTGTCCATTGCAACAAACTTGGAGTGGGATTTGTGGCAGATGGATGTGAAGAATGCTTTCTTACAAGGTGAGCTAGAAGATGAGGTATACATGCTTCCTCCTCCTGGTCTTGAGCATCTAGTAAAACCAGGAAATGTTTTGAGATTGAAGAAGGCAATATATGGGCTGAAGCAGTCTCCTAGAGCTTGGTACAGAAAGCTGAGTACAACTCTCAATGGGAGAGGATTCAGGAAGTCTGAACTGGATCATACACTCTTCACTTTGGTTACTCCATCAGGGATCATTGTGATACTGGTATATGTGGATGATTTGATTATCACAGGGAGTGATAAGGCTGGGATTAAAGCCACTAAAGAGTTCCTCAAGTCTGTGTTTGATATCAAAGACTTGGGAGAGATGAAGTATTTCTTGGGGATTGAGATATGCAGATCCAAGGAGGGTTTGTTTATGTGTCAAAGGAAGTATACAATGGATATGTTGAAGGAGACTGATGTACTTGGAGGAAAGGTAGCCAAGACACCTCTTGAAGAGGGGTATAAGGTCTTACGTGAGGGGGAGGTTGAAGAGAACCAGTTGTTTGAGGATGCTAAGCTGTATAGGAAGATGGTTGGCAAGCTGATCTACTTGACTATTACCAGGCCAGATATATGCTTTGCTGTGAATCAAGTGAGTCAACATATGCAGGCGCCAAAGGTCCATCACTGGAAGATGGTTGATAGGATACTGAGGTATTTGAGTGGGACGGCTGGACAAGGAGTTTGGATGGGCTGTAATGGCAGTACAGAAGTGGTTGGGTATTGTGATGCTGATTGGGCAGGAGATAGAGTGGACAGGAGATCAACTACTGGGTATTGTACATTCATTGGAGGGAACTTGGTTACTTGGAAGAGTAAGAAGCAGAAGGTTATCTCTTGTTCAAGTGCTGAAGCTGAGTATAGAGCCATGTTGAAGCTGACAAACGAGTTGGTGTGGATCAAGGGGATCTTGAAGCATCTAGAGATTGAGCAGAGTGCTCCTATGACTATGCATTGTGACAATCAAGCAGCTATCCACATTGCCTCCAACTCAGTGTTTCATGAGAGAACAAAGCACATAGAGGTGGATTGTCATAAGGTGAGGCAGATGATTATCCTAGGAGTGATTCTGCCATGTTATACAAGAAGTGAAGATCAGCTTGCAGATGTGTTTACCAAGGCAGCGAGATTGAAGACAATGGAGTCCATACTATCCAGGCTTGGACTCATTGATCTTACTCCCAGGAGCTGAGCCCCTTAACCATGGAGTCTCCACTCTTTTTCCCTCATCAAAGTTTTATCCCAATGGGTTTTCTTTGGTGAGGTTTTTAATGAGGGAGGTCTTCATGGTTTCCAAGCTTGACTTGTTCCACATGGTCAAGCTTGAGGGGGAGTGTTGAGATGAGGTAATAAAGAGAGGAGACATTGATAGAGAAAGAGGATTGAGGCATACAGTAACTTTGGAGTTTTACCACAGTAACTTTAGTTTTACTGTGGTAACTCAGTTAAAGCTTGGAAAGTGATCTTGCTTCACTTTGGAGAGTTACCCACGACCAAGGAGCTCTTGGATAAGGAAGGAGCAGTCTGGATAAGGTTTCCTCAAGCTAGAGAGGCTGGAGACAGGCTGTAAAGTAGACAGCATCTAGTAAAAGATGCCAAAGGGATCAAGCATGTGAAGACTCCCATTGGATGCTTTTGGATGGCTCTCTTTGACTACACATGCTCTGAATCTCTTTCTTATCTTATGATTTCGAAATGTATTGTCTCCCTCACATAAATATGTTGTAAACCTCATCTTTAATAATTAATGGAGTTTTGAGTCTCTCTCTTTATTCTCTCACTAAAATCTCTTAATCTCTTTAATCTTTTCATCTGATTATCTCTGATTATTTGAATCATGCTCTAATACACAAAAGTGTATACCTAAGCCAAGGTTGGAACTCTGAAGAGTCTCCCTCATTAAAAACCTTACAAGGAAAACCCATTGGGACAAAACCTTGCAAGGGAAAGAGTAGAGCTCTTCAAAGCCTAGGGATTGGCCAGTGAGCTCTTGTGCCTTAGAACCAATGTGGTTGGACACAAGAAGCTCTGGATCACGGCCTAATAGGTGCAGCAACTCTTCACAGCTTTGCGCACACTTCATACTTCAGCTTCACCTCTTCATGGAACCGGTTTGAAGTCTCCCCATATCACTGACTTCACAGCCATCTTAGAGAAGTTAGGACACGACCAGATCATCTTCAAAACACCAGTGAGGCTGATCAACACTTCACACACTTCCTGCCCTCTTCATCAACCAGGTTTGGAATCTCCCCCTCTCAACAGGCTTCACAGCCTCTTTAGAGAAGCTAAGAGATGACCTGGAGCTGTTTAGTGAGGCGCCAAGCAAAGGTACCTAATACACATTCCAAAGGTGCATCAGTACTTATCAAGAACTAAGAATTTGAATATCCTGCATCACAGTTAATGCACATAATTCAATCAATCTTTTTCAGTATAATCACAGTTCAATCAATTCATTTCTAGTAACTTTCTCAAGCTTAAGCACTTAATAGAAGAATGAATTGAACTGAAACAGACTAAGGGGCACTTCCCTTTTTGTTTTGGTGAGGAGCTTTCTATGAGTATATGCATCCTCCACTTGTACACATTCCTTTGTACCGGCTCATCTTAGGGACTGATACAACTTGACTCTCCACTTGATCCTCCCTCAAGTAGTCTCTGTAGGTATCACATCCATCTCCTAAAGGTTGCTTATCAGGCTCACAAGTACCTGATTCAATATGAACGCAGTGCCTCAGTTCTTTAGGAGAGAAATCCAAGTACATAGGCTTATCTTTTCAGACTAAGCTGCATTAATTCAATGAATTTTAAGGAGATAAGTCTATCATCTTGAGTAACATGATAAGTAGACTTCCCTTTTTATTTTTGGTGAGTTTCCCACTCGGCCAATGCATCATCTTCTTGGCACCATCAACTTGTTGGATGACTAAATGGGTCTATCAGCTTCTCCTCAGCCACCTCTCATTGAAGCCGCATTCATGGAGAGCCTTCCTCCTCACTTGCCAAGACTGCTCTGAACAGCCTCTTGCCTAGACACGCCACTGACTTGGCCCGGTTGATGGTTCTTCTTAGAAGCCTTTGCAAAGACCTATCAGGCCATGAACCTTGCTTATTTAACATTCCCCCCTCAAGCTTAGTTTCCGAGACTTCGATTTGGAACTAAGCTTGTGTGGGTGTAAGCACTTTCATGGCCTTAGACCACGGTCTCATCAGACTGTGGTGATGGTCTCGGTCTTGTGAGCTGCTCTCTTCCTTATACCAGGAACTAGGGTGTTTGAATCACCATAGAGAGCCTCACAAGTCACCCTTCTTATTGCATAATGTCCCATGCTACACTTCCTGTAGACTAAGGACTAGACATGTCCTAATGGTATTATGCAATAGCCATTTCTCATTGCATAATCAATCACACTACACTTCCTGTAGAGTGAGGACTGACATGTCCTAGTGATGATATGCAATGGCAAAAGACCTTTGTCTTTACATTCTTGGTTGTTGGTGAGTTACTTGTATCACTGCTTGTGTACCTAAAACCACCACAACACAATGCAAAATTAAATCATCCTATTGGGACCAAAGCAAGATCACACATCTTGTTTTATCACCAATGCCTCAACAAAATATTAATTCTGAAATAGGCAAACAAAAATCAAGGACAAGCACAATCTAGACAAGGGTAACAATGCATGATCAATCCGACAGTTCAATGCATGAATGCAATAACTTAGACAGCACCTAATTGATGCAAGACACTTTCAAGAGATAAACCTATCATGCTTGTATAGAAAGAGATAAAGATCAGGTTTACTCCCTTGTATAAATGGTGAGCTTGACAGCTCCTTCTCTTATCATGCAAGCTCATCCACACTCCTCTTCAGGCTTGAGACCAAGTATAGGGAAGGTCTAAGCTTGTTGGTGAGCGCATGATAGCTCCATGATAAGTCTTGTGGAAAGCACCTCCATCTCCTTTGGACTTGATGCTTGAACCTCCACCACATCATCATTCCATTGAGGAGATACCTCAGCCAATTCTCCAAGCACCTCACACGCCTTGTTGAGTGACCTTCTTCTTCCCTCTACTTCGGCAGAACCACTCCATGATCAACTTGTAATGACCTTGAGTAATACAGGTCATTGAGCAACAGGATCATCAGGTGGCTCACTTTGCTCCTCAAGCTTGGATATAGTATGGGTCCAAGCTTGAAGTGAGCCTCAATGAGCCTTAAGATCAGGAGCGCAACATCTCATGGATTGCGCTTCAACCACTGATCAACCCTTCCCTTTATCTCCAATGCCTTTTGGTCACCAGTCTCCTCTAGACTTAGGTGATGACCATTCGCCTTGTGTATCCACATACACCCCAGCGACCATTCCCAATGGGTAAAGTCTTCCTCTTTTACTAAGATTGATGATGAACAAAGAGCACATCATGTGAACCTGAAAATCAATCAAACTCCAGCAAAGATAAGACACAAGCATTGGGATCAATCCTTGACCAATATCAAGTTTGATCTCCAATGTAACAGGCTATGCAACAGATTGAAACAAGCATTATCACATTCACATCTTTGCAAGCAATCTCTCTAAGTACAAGCAAGATCAAATCAGATTCAAGACGAGCTACTTAGGCAATAACTTCTGCCTTAACTACAATTTAGATTTGAATCTAAGTGTATCAACCTAAGGCAGCAACAATATGACAATATGCAATAACCTTAATCAGTTTCTATTTATGAATGCAAGAAGAGATCAGACAATACTAGGATTGAACATAGACAGTATGAGACATGCTTATGTATGAAAACAGCTTATCAATCATGATGTAATCAGTTGAGATATTCTACTCATTCCTACAACATATTCATGGCGATTAGAGCTATGGAAAAACGCAAGTCAATGCAACAGACAGAATCAAGATAATATCAAGTCCTAATCTATGCAAGCACATTCTCTAAATACTTATGTATGATCAATGATCAAACCCATAGTATTTAGGCAATAATAGTTAACCACCTTAACCACCATCTTAGACATTAATCTAGATGTTTCAATCTTAAGGTAGCAACCGAATGATAATGCAAAACCCCTTAACAACACTTTTAGACCTCATGAGTGCAACCAGCGGATGAGACAATATCATCTAGCATCCTAGCAACTCATTCAAGACTCACAGCATGGCATATATCATCAAGAACACCAAACAAGTCTCATAAAGCATCCTGGGATATACACAGCACATCAATCACCACACCACCTCAACATTTCTATACTCAAGCTTTTAATAAAGAGGGAAAGAGATCCAGCTTACAGCCAAGGAACTTTTACTAGTTCCTTGAATCTCCATGGTTCATGGCCAGATGTTGAGCTCTTGGTGTCGTATCACACCCCTTCTTCTTTCATGAACCATCCTCTTGAACCCACCATGGCTGAGACACCTCCTTTCCTCCCTTCCAAGTCGCCAAAACCAGTCCCAAGTAGAAAGCTGTCACCTTTCTTCTTGAACCACCACTAAGACTCAAGGATCTAGCTCTTGAAGAGTGTTGTCAAACCGCTTCAAGGCGTTGTTCTTCAGGGTCTCCTTTCTTCAGGGCGAGCTTGATAAGCCAGGATAGAGCATATACAGCTTCTTAAGCACCTCGGATGTGTTTATCTTCCTCCTGAAGATGAACAAACGTTGGCTGGACCAAAGAGCTTCTTCTTTGCTTCAAACAGCCATGGAAGTGGGCTTGAGCTTTGCGGAAGTTAGATACCAGGTTCTGATGAACCTGGCTCTGATACCATGAGATTTTTATAAGGATTCACTCTAGGTGTGTATGAGAAAGTGTTTAGGAGAGTTTATATGAACAGATTTGAGACTTAGGAGTATGGGGAGAGATTTAGAGTATGAAAGAGACTAGGTAACGAGATTAAAGAGAATGAGAGACTTAGAGAATAGATTAGAGACTTAGTATCAAGAACAGACTTTCATAGAACATGAAGGAGAAGGGTTTCCCCCCTTACTCACTTAAGTGTTTACAATCACATATACAAGGCTTTTATATGCCTTTACATTTCACTCATAAACCCTACATCCTAAGGCTGTAAATGATGAATAAAATGAATGGACAGGATGAGAGTAGACAGGTCCTGGTCTTCTTAGTGCAAGCTGGACAGGATAGGCGCGCCTTGACTGAATGGAGGGAGGAGATAGCTTCATTTGAATTACACGGCTAGGATGGATCCGTGAGTGACTAAGGCTGTAAAGGTAAAGCTCCTTTCCCTTTCCAGCCTGTCTCTTGACTCATCTGATCCTAAGGAATATTCCTCTCCTCCCTTAGCTTCCAACGGTCACATTTCTTCAAGCAAGCCACGCCCTAACTTTGCACTTCTCTTCTTTTGAGTTTCCCGGATGTGTGGTCGAGAGGTGTGGTCGTACGGTCGATGGTACGGATCTCCTGTCCGTACCACTCGCCCTATTTATGCCCAATACTCTTCCTCCTTCTTCTGATGATCCACACACCTTCTCTTAGTTGCCCATGTCCGTACGAGGCCGTACACACGCCCTATCTTTGCACCTGGGACCATCTTCTCTCAAACTCTTCCAAACCCTTCTTCTGATCAGTCTAAGTCCCTCCTAGACTTATTCACAAGATAACTACTTCAGAACACTTTGAAGCTTGATTGAAACTCTTCTGGACATCTTCTAGAGCTTGCCCTATTGTACAAGTCTCTACTCTTCTCTCAGTTAACAGCCGTAGCTGAGAGGAG
>NW_026015412.1:0-25973 GCF_020379485.1 Brassica napus | reverse complement strand
TTGAGCTTATTGAACTCTTCTGGACATCTTCTAGAGCTTGCCCTATTATTGGTACAAAAGCTCTATCTTCTCTTCAGTTTCAACTTCCCCCTCAAGCTTGACTTTATTAGATCCTAATGTTGAGATGAGGTAATAAAGAGAGGAGAATTGATAGAGAAAGAGGATTGAGGCATACAGTACTTTGGAGTTTTACCACAGTAACTTTAGTTTACTGTGGTAACTCAGTTAAAGCTTGGAAAGTGATCTTGCTTCACTTTGGAGAGTTACCCACGACCAAGGAGCTCTTGGATAAGGAAGGAGCAGTCTGGATAAGGTTTCCTCAAGCTAGAGAGGCTGGAGACAGGCTGTAAAGTAGACAGCATCTAGTAAAAGATGCCAAAGGGATCAAGCATGTGAAGACTCCCATTGGATGCTTTTGGATGGCTCTCTTTGACTACACATGCTCTGAATCTCTTTCTTATCTTATGATTTCGAAATGTATTGTCTCTCTCACATAAATATGTTGTAAACCTCATCTTTAATAATTAATGGAGTTTTGAGTCTCTCTCTTTATTCTCTCACTAAAATCTCTTAATCTCTTTAATCTTTTCATCTGATTATCTCTGATTATTTGAATCATGCTCTAATACACAAAAGTGTATATGGTATCAGAGCCAGGTTGGCAAAAGGGGGTGAGTGTGATTTCTTTTTCTCAAAATCAGAGTGTTCTTGAGTGTTCTTGGAGTGTTCTTGAGTGTTGAGGTTGAGGTTTCTGGGTATGTGTGTTGTCTATTCTTTTGTGGCTGGGTTTATTTGAGATTCTCTGGTGGAAACATGGATATGAAGCACGAATCTAGTGGAGTAGTGAAGATTCAAGAAGAAACAAGTGGGTTTGGCCAAGATGGGTAAAGACAGCTTTGGGAAGCTGTGAGATTTGGAGTAATCAAGTAAAGGGAGAACCTTTAATGGAGAGAGCTGCTGATGGGGGTCAGACAGCAAGGTTGAAATGTGAAGATCAGTTGAGTCTTGAAGAAAGTATATCTCTTGAGAAGATTGAAGATGTTTATGAGAACAAGATCAATCTAAGGAGGATGTATGAAGTCAGGAAGATGATCTGTGAGTTGAAACAAGGGAAAGAAGGTTTCAATCAGCATGTGAAGAAGCTGAGATGTTTGTGGTCGGAGTTACAAAGCTTGAGACCAAGAAGTTGTCTTCAGCCTCCTTGCAAGCTTGGATTCATCTTATGGCTGGTTGGTAAAGCTTATTCTCAAGGAAGAGAAGCTACCCAACATGGAAGAAGTGTGTGTACTTGTTCAGAGGCTTCATCAAGTGATGGAAGAGAACAAAGAGATAACTTGGAGTAAGGAGGGTGCTAAAAGGAAGAAGGGAAGGCTGAGACGACGTTCTAAGGCTCAGATCAGAAGGGAAGGTGTTGGAAGAGAAGCATACTGTCTGGTTATCAAGGTAGCTATGGTACTATGAAGATGGGCAGAGAAGAAGCACAACAGATTCTTATGGGAGAGTGTTCTTACTCAGCTTACATGGGAGAATCTGTAGAGAGCAGTGGGGTCATGAGGAAGCTAGAGACCAAAGGAGCAGATGAGCGTGTCACAAAGGAGGAATGGGATGAGTTTGTCAAGTATGTGTATGCTTTGGCTACGACCCGGAGACAAGGTGCTCCTGCCAAAGCATCCACATCCAACAAACCCATCATTGTTGATTCTGGAGCAAGTCATCACATGATTAGTGATAGAAGCTTAATGAGTGATGTAAAGAAAGCCACTGGGGGTGTGATGATAGCCAATGGAGATAGGATTCCAATAGAAGGGGTTGGAAAGCTCAAGCTATTTGACAAAGACTCAGATGCCTTCTACATGCCACAGTTTGCTTCAAATCTGGTATCTGTGAGGAAAGCCACGATTGATCTTGGCTGTCAAGTAGTATTCAGGCCAGATGATGTTGAGTTCCAAGATTTGAAGACTGGAAGGGTCATTGGGAGAGGAGACAGCAAGAATAATCTATACCAGCTCCAATTGGCTAAGATTTCTAAACCCTTTGATTCTATGTGTTTGAGTAGTACTTATGAGAAGATTGATAGTATTACTTGGCATGCTAGATTGGGTCATCCTCATGCTCGTGCTATTGAATTGATAATTCCTAATATGTCATTTAATCACTTGGAGTGTGAAGCATGCATATTAGGAAAGCATTGTAGGACTGTTTTTCCAACATCAGAAACTACTTATGAGCATTGCTTTGATCTAGTTCATTCAGATGTGTGGACTGCTCCTTGTTTGTCTAGAGATAGCCAGAAGTACTTTGTGACATTCATTGATGAGAAGTCTAAGTATACTTGGCTTACATTGCTTCCATCTAAAGATAGGGTGCTAGAAGCATTTATGAACTTCCAAGCATATGTATCTAATCAATACAATGCTACTGTGAAGGTACTGAGATCAGATAATGGAGGTGAATACATCAGCAATGCCTTCAAGAGTCATCTAGCCAAGCATGGGATTGTGCATCAGACTAGCTGTCCTTATACACCACAGCAGAATGGTGTAGCTGAGAGGAAGAACAGGCACTTGATGGAGGTTGCTAGATCAATGATGTTTCATGCAAATGTCCCAAAACGTTTTTGGAGTGATGCTGTGCAGACTGCTTGCTATCTCATCAACCGGGTTCCAACCAAGATATTGAAGAATCTGTCTCCATTTGAAGTGTTGAACAAGAGCAAACCTGTCATTGATCACCTACGTGTCTTTGGGTGTGTGTGCTATGTCATGGTTCCAGGAGAGCAGAGAAACAAGCTGGAGGCAAAGAGTACTAAGGCTATGTTCATTGGTTACTCTATCACTCAGAAAGGGTACAAGTGCTATGATCCTGAAGCAAGGAGAGTGATGGTATCTAGAGAAGTGAAGTTTGTTGAAACACAAGGTTATTATGAAGAAAAGGAGTGGGAAAATCTGAAGGATTTGTCTCAAGCTCCATCTGATAAGGCAACAATACTGAGAGTGTTGTTGGAGAAGCTCGGGATAGGGTTGTCCCAGGATCAGGAACCCGGAGGAGAGAGTCTTCCAATCAGACTGGTGGAGCTGGAAGAACAACTCCTCTTGATCATGAGAGGGGGAATGGAACTGAATCTGGTGAGCAAGAGCAAAACCAAGAGGATTCAGGTCTTCATGATCAAGTTGAGAACAATCATTAGTGGAGAAGTGGAGAACAGGAGAAGTAGATGAGGTTCAGTCTAGTGGAGAAGTGGATAGAGTTCAGTCTAGTGGAGAAGAACAAGTCGGACCGGCCAGTTCAGAAGAAGAGCAAGTGGAGCCGGCTAGTGTGCAAACTGAAGATCAGGTTCAAGCTTTGAGGAGGAGCACAAGGATAAAGAGGGATCCTTCCAACTGGGTAAACACGAGAGTGTACTACAATGCCCAGGCTGTGGAGCATCCTTCTCAAGCCGTGTGTTCCTTTGCTGAGTTTCCAGAGGAGCATTATGCCTTTATGATTAGTCTGGATGAGAGTTATGTACCAAGGACTTATGAAGAAGCTATGTTAGACAAGGAATGGAAAGAATCAGTGGGAGCTGAAGCAGGTGCTATGATCAAAATGATACATGGTATGAGAGTGAGCTGCCTAAGGGAAAGAAGGCTGTATCTAGTAGATGGATCTTCACAATCAAGTATCTAGCAAATGGACAGATTGATAGGAAGAAGACCAGATTGGTTGCAAGAGGATTTACACAAACCTATGGAGAGGATTACATTGATACCTTTGCACCAGTAGCTAAGCTGCACACAGTTCGGATTGTGTTGTCCATTGCAACAAACTTGGAGTGGGATTTGTGGCAGATGGATGTGAAGAATGCTTTCTTACAAGGTGAGCTAGAAGATGAGGTATACATGCTTCCTCCTCCTGGTCTTGAGCATCTAGTAAAACCAGGAATGTTTTGAGATTGAAGAAGGCAATATATGGGTTGAAGCAGTCTCCTAGAGCTTGGTACAGGAAGCTGAGTACAACTCTCAATGGGAGAGGATTCAGGAAGTCTGAACTGGATCATACACTCTTCACTTTGGTTACTCCATCAGGGATCATTGTGATACTGGTATATGTGGATGATTTGATTATCACAGGGAGTGATAAGGCTGGGATTAAAGCCACTAAAGAGTTCCTCAAGTCTGTGTTTGATATCAAAGACTTGGGAGAGATGAAGTATTTCTTGGGGATTGAGATATGCAGATCCAAGGAGGGTTTGTTTATGTGTCAAAGGAAGTATACAATGGATATGTTGAAGGAGACTGATGTACTGGAGGAAAGGTAGCCAAGACACCTCTTGAAGAGGGGTATAAAGTCTTACGTGAGGGGGAGGTTGAAGAGAACCAGTTGTTTGAGGATGCTAAGCTGTATAGGAAGATGGTTGGCAAGCTGATCTACTTGACTATTACCAGGCCAGATATATGCTTTGCTGTGAATCAAGTGAGTCAACATATGCAGGCGCCAAAGGTCCATCACTGGAAGATGGTTGATAGGATACTGAGGTATTTGAGTGGGACGGCTGGACAAGGAGTTTGGATGGGCTGTAATGGCAGTACAGAAGTGGTTGGGTATTGTGATGCTGATTGGGCAGGAGATAGAGTGGACAGGAGATCAACTACTGGGTATTGTACATTCATTGGAGGGAACTTGGTTACTTGGAAGAGTAAGAAGCAGAAGGTTATCTCTTGTTCAAGTGCTGAAGCTGAGTATAGAGCCATGTTGAAGCTGACAAACGAGTTGGTGTGGATCAAGGGGATCTTGAAGCATCTAGAGATTGAGCAGAGTGCTCCTATGACTATGCATTGTGACAATCAAGCAGCTATCCACATTGCCTCCAACTCAGTGTTTCATGAGAGAACAAAGCACATAGAGGTGGATTGTCATAAGGTGAGGCAGATGATTATCCTAGGAGTGATTCTGCCATGTTATACAAGAAGTGAAGATCAGCTTGCAGATGTGTTTACCAAGGCAGCGAGATTGAAGACAATGGAGTCCATACTATCCAGGCTTGGACTCATTGATCTTACTCCCAGGAGCTGAGCCCCTTAACCATGGAGTCTCCACTCTTTTTCCCTCATCAAAGTTTTATCCCAATGGGTTTTCTTTGGTGAGGTTTTTAATGAGGGAGGTCTTCATGGTTTCCAAGCTTGACTTGTTCCACATGGTCAAGCTTGAGGGGGAGTGTTGAGATGAGGTAATAAAGAGAGGAGACATTGATAGAGAAAGAGGATTGAGGCATACAGTAACTTTGGAGTTTTACCACAGTAACTTTAGTTTTACTGTGGTAACTCAGTTAAAGCTTGGAAAGTGATCTTGCTTCACTTTGGAGAGTTACCCACGACCAAGGAGCCCTTGGATAAGGAAGGAGCAGTCTGGATAAGGTTTCCTCAAGCTAGAGAGGCTGGAGACAGGCTGTAAAGTAGACAGCATCTAGTAAAAGATGCCAAAGGGATCAAGCATGTGAAGACTCCCATTGGATGCTTTTGGATGGCTCTCTTTGACTACACATGCTCTGAATCTCTTTCTTATCTTATGGATTTCGAAATGTATTGTCTCTCTCACATAAATATGTTGTAAACCTCATCTTTAATAATTAATGGAGTTTTGAGTCTCTCTCTTTATTCTCTCACTAAAATCTCTTAATCTCTTTAATCTTTTCATCTGATTATCTCTGATTATTTGAATCATGCTCTAATACACAAAAGTGTATACCTAAGCCAAGGTTGGAACTCTGAAGAGTCTCCCTCATTAAAAACCTTACAAGGAAAACCCATTGGGACAAAACCTTGCAAGGGAAAAAGAGTAGAGCTCTTCAAAGCCTAGGGATTGGCCAGTGAGCTCTTGTGCCTTAGAACCAATGTGGTTGGACACAAGAAGCTCTGGATCACGGCCTAATAGGTGCAGCAACTCTTCACAGCTTTGCGCACACTTCATACTTCAGCTTCACCTCTTCATGGAACCGGTTTGAAGTCTCCCCATATCAACTGACTTCACAGCCATCTTAGAGAAGTTAGGACACGACCAGATCATCTTCAAAACACCAGTGAGGCTGATCAACACTTCACACACTTCCTGCCCTCTTCATCAACCAGGTTTGGAATCTCCCCCTCTCAACAGGCTTCACAGCCTCTTTAGAGAAGCTAAGAGATGACCTGGAGCTGTTTAGTGAGGCGCCAAGCAAAGGTACCTAATACACATTCCAAAGGTGCATCAGTACTTATCAAGAACTAAGAATTTGAATATCCTGCATCACAGTTAATGCACATAATTCAATCAATCTTTTTCAGTATAATCACAGTTCAATCAATTCATTTCTAGTAACTTTCTCAAGCTTAAGCACTTAATAGAAGAATGAATTGAACTGAAACAGACTAAGGGGCACTTCCCTTTTTGTTTTGGTGAGGAGCTTTCTATGAGTATATGCATCCTCCACTTGTACACATTCCTTTGTACCGGCTCATCTTAGGGACTGATACAACTTGACTCTCCACTTGATCCTCCCTCAAGTAGTCTCTGTAGGTATCACATCCATCTCCTAAAGGTTGCTTATCAGGCTCACAAGTACCTGATTCAATATGAACGCAGTGCCTCAGTTCTTTAGGAGAGAAATCCAAGTACATAGGCTTATCTTTTCAGACTAAGCTGCATTAATTCAATGAATTTTAAGGAGATAAGTCTATCATCTTGAGTAACATGATAAGTAGACTTCCCTTTTTATTTTTGGTGAGTTTCCCACTCGGCCAATGCATCATCTTCTTGGCACCATCAACTTGTTGGATGACTAAATGGGTCTATCAGCTTCTCCTCAGCCACCTCTCATTGAAGCCGCATTCATGGAGAGCCTTCCTCCTCACTTGCCAAGACTGCTCTGAACAGCCTCTTGCCTAGACACGCCACTGACTTGGCCCGGTTGATGGTTCTTCTTAGAAGCCTTTGCAAAGACCTATCAGGCCATGAACCTTGCTTATTTAACATTCCCCCCTCAAGCTTAGTTTCCGAGACTTCGATTTGGAACTAAGCTTGTGTGGGTGTAAGCACTTTCATGGCCTTAGACCACGGTCTCATCAGACTGTGGTGATGGTCTCGGTCTTGTGAGCTGCTCTCTTCCTTATACCAGGAACTAGGGTGTTTGAATCACCATAGAGAGCCTCACAAGTCACCCTTCTTATTGCATAATGTCCCATGCTACACTTCCTGTAGACTAAGGACTAGACATGTCCTAATGGTATTATGCAATAGCCATTTCTCATTGCATAATCAATCACACTACACTTCCTGTAGAGTGAGGACTGACATGTCCTAGTGATGATATGCAATGGCAAAAGACCTTTGTCTTTACATTCTTGGTTGTTGGTGAGTTACTTGTATCACTGCTTGTGTACCTAAAACCACCACAACACAATGCAAAATTAAATCATCCTATTGGGACCAAAGCAAGATCACACATCTTGTTTTATCACCAATGCCTCAACAAAATATTAATTCTGAAATAGGCAAACAAAAAATCAAGGACAAGCACAATCTAGACAAGGGTAACAATGCATGATCAATCCGACAGTTCAATGCATGAATGCAATAACTTAGACAGCACCTAATTGATGCAAGACACTTTCAAGAGATAAACCTATCATGCTTGTATAGAAAGAGATAAAGATCAGGTTTACTCCCTTGTATAAATGGTGAGCTTGACAGCTCCTTCTCTTATCATGCAAGCTCATCCACACTCCTCTTCAGGCTTGAGACCAAGTATAGGGAAGGTCTAAGCTTGTTGGTGAGCGCATGATAGCTCCATGATAAGTCTTGTGGAAAGCACCTCCATCTCCTTTGGACTTGATGCTTGAACCTCCACCACATCATCATTCCATTGAGGAGATACCTCAGCCAATTCTCCAAGCACCTCACACGCCTTGTTGAGTGACCTTCTTCTTCCCTCTACTTCGGCAGAACCACTCCATGATCAACTTGTAATGACCTTGAGTAATACAGGTCATTGAGCAACAGGATCATCAGGTGGCTCACTTTGCTCCTCAAGCTTGGATATAGTATGGGTCCAAGCTTGAAGTGAGCCTCAATGAGCCTTAAGATCAGGAGCGCAACATCTCATGGATTGCGCTTCAACCACTGATCAACCCTTCCCTTTATCTCCAATGCCTTTTGGTCACCAGTCTCCTCTAGACTTAGGTGATGACCATTCGCCTTGTGTATCCACATACACCCCAGCGACCATTCCCAATGGGTAAAGTCTTCCTCTTTTACTAAGATTGATGATGAACAAAGAGCACATCATGTGAACCTGAAACATCAATCAAACTCCAGCAAAGATAAGACACAAGCATTGGGATCAATCCTTGACCAATATCAAGTTTGATCTCCAATGTAACAGGCTATGCAACAGATTGAAACAAGCATTATCACATTCACATCTTTGCAAGCAATCTCTCTAAGTACAAGCAAGATCAAATCAGATTCAAGACGAGCTACTTAGGCAATAACTTCTGCCTTAACTACAATTTAGATTTGAATCTAAGTGTATCAACCTAAGGCAGCAACAATATGACAATATGCAATAACCTTAATCAGTTTCTATTTATGAATGCAAGAAGAGATCAGACAATACTAGGATTGAACATAGACAGTATGAGACATGCTTATGTATGCAAAACAGCTTATCAATCATGATGTAATCAGTTGAGATATTCTACTCATTCCTACAACATATTCATGGCGATTAGAGCTATGGAAAAACGCAAGTCAATGCAACAGACAGAATCAAGATAATATCAAGTCCTAATCTATGCAAGCACATTCTCTAAATACTTATGTATGATCAATGATCAAACCCATAGTATTTAGGCAATAATAGTTAACCACCTTAACCACCATCTTAGACATTAATCTAGATGTTTCAATCTTAAGGTAGCAACCGAATGATAATGCAAAACCCCTTAACAACACTTTTAGACCTCATGAGTGCAACCAGCGGATGAGACACTATCATCTAGCATCCTAGCAACTCATTCAAGACTCACAGCATGGCATATATCATCAAGAACACCAAACAAGTCTCATAAAGCATCCTGGGATATACACAGCACATCAATCACCACACCACCTCAACATTTCTATACTCAAGCTTTTAATAAAGAGGGAAAGAGATCCAGCTTACAGCCAAGGAACTTTTACTAGTTCCTTGAATCTCCATGGTTCATGGCCAGATGTTGAGCTCTTGGTGTCGTATCACACCCCTTCTTCTTTCATGAACCATCCTCTTGAACCCACCATGGCTGAGACACCTCCTTTCCTCCCTTTCAAGTCGCCAAAACCAGTCCCAAGTAGAAAGCTGTCACCTTTCTTCTTGAACCACCACTAAGACTCAAGGATCTAGCTCTTGAAGAGTGTTGTCAAACCGCTTCAAGGCGTTGTTCTTCAGGGTCTCCTTTCTTCAGGGCGAGCTTGATAAGCCAGGATAGAGCATATACAGCTTCTTAAGCACCTCGGATGTGTTTATCTTCCTCCTGAAGATGAACAAACGTTGGCTGGACCAAAGAGCTTCTTCTTTGCTTCAAACAGCCATGGAAGTGGGCTTGAGCTTTGCGGAAGTTAGATACCAGGTTCTGATGAACCTGGCTCTGATACCATGAGATTTTTATAAGGATTCACTCTAGGTGTGTATGAGAAAGTGTTTAGGAGAGTTTATATGAACAGATTTGAGACTTAGGAGTATGGGGAGAGATTTAGAGTATGAAAGAGACTAGGTAACGAGATTAAAGAGAATGAGAGACTTAGAGAATAGATTAGAGACTTAGTATCAAGAACAGACTTTCATAGAACATGAAGGAGAAGGGTTTCCCCCCTTACTCACTTAAGTGTTTACAATCACATATACAAGGCTTTTATATGCCTTTACATTTCACTCATAAACCCTACATCCTAAGGCTGTAAATGATGAATAAAATGAATGGACAGGATGAGAGTAGACAGGTCCTGGTCTTCTTAGTGCAAGCTGGACAGGATAGGCGCGCCTTGACTGAATGGAGGGAGGAGATAGCTTCATTTGAATTACACGGCTAGGATGGATCCGTGAGTGACTAAGGCTGTAAAGGTAAAGCTCCTTTCCCTTTCCAGCCTGTCTCTTGACTCATCTGATCCTAAGGAATATTCCTCTCCTCCCTTAGCTTCCAACGGTCACATTTCTTCAAGCAAGCCACGCCCTAACTTTGCACTTCTCTTCTTTTGAGTTTCCCGGATGTGTGGTCGAGAGGTGTGGTCGTACGGTCGATGGTACGGATCTCCTGTCCGTACCACTCGCCCTATTTATGCCCAATACTCTTCCTCCTTCTTCTGATGATCCACACACCTTCTCTTAGTTGCCCATGTCCGTACGAGGCCGTACACACGCCCTATCTTTGCACCTTGGACCATCTTCTCTCAAACTCTTCCAAACCCTTCTTCTGATCAGTCTAAGTCCCTCCTAGACTTATCTTCACAAGATAACTACTTCAGAACACTTCTGAAGCTTGATTGAACTCTTCTGGACATCTTCTAGAGCTTGCCCTATTATTGTACAAGCTCTATCTTCTCTTCAGTTCAACAAGGCAGGTGATGGAAAGTCTCTTGTAGCCTACACTGGAGCATCAAGCAACCGTGGGAACAATGATCAAGAGTATCTAAGGAGATCCGACCTTGATGCTCTCATTAAGATGTTCAAGGAGAATGGTAACATCTTTGGGTATTCTTTTGGTGCTAGGGTGGTAGAGAACTATGAGAATCTAACTAGAACTGATAGTATGCATGAGAACTTGATAGAAATGGTAAATCAATCTAGGATTGCAAACTTTGCTAGAAATGATCATGCATTCAAACCATCTAGTATCCTTGCGCATATTGCTAGTTCTCATGACATTAAGCCATTAGTGATTGATTCAGGTGCATCTCATCATATGATAAGTGACACTAGCTTAATTAAAAACATTGTGCCAATGAATGGAAATGTACTGATTGCTAATGGAGATAAGATTCCTATTAGAGGAATAGGAAGTCTTAAACTATTTGATAAGGAAACTAAAGCTTTTTATATGCCTGAATTTACATCAAACTTGTTATCTGTTAAGAAATGTGCTACTGATTTGCAATGCAATGTTATATTCAGTCCTAATGATGTGAAGTTTCAGGATATTAAAAGCAGCAAGATGATTGGAAAGGGAGTGACTAAAGGAGAGCTATATTTACTTGAAGATCTCACTCCTGTTTCTAGATATAGCTGCTCGTTTACTTCTGTTTCTAGTTCTGGTTTAAGTAAAAATGCATTGTGGCATGCTAGATTAGGACACCCTCATAATAAGGCTTTAAAACTGATGTTGCCAGGTGTTTCCTTTGAGAATAATGATTGTGAAGCTTGCATTTTAGGCAAGCATTGTAGAACTGTCTTTACCAAGTCTACTACTGTTTATGAAAAGTGTTTTGATCTTATTCATTCTGATGTTTGGACTGCACCTTGCCTATCTAGAGAAAACCATAAGTATTATGTAACTTTCATTGATGAAAAATCCAAATACACCTGGTTAACCTTAATTCCAACCAAAGATAGGGTACTTGATGCATTTAAAAATTTTCAATCCTATGTGACTAACCATTACAATGCCAAGATAAAGATTTTCAGGTCAGATAATGGAGGAGAGTACACGGGACAAGCATTCAAGCTACACCTAGCTCAGCATGGAATTCTTCATCAGACAAGCTGTCCCTATACACCACAACAGAATGGTGTGGCTGAGAGGAAGAACAGGCATTTGATGGAAGTAGCCAGGTCCATGATGTTTCAATCCAATGTGCCTAAGAAGTTTTGGAGTGATGCTGTTGCTACGGCGTGTTATCTCATCAACAGGACACCAACTCTGATCCTTCAAGGACAATCACCATTTGAGGTACTGAATCAGTACAAGCCTTCTCTCGAGCATATGAAGGTCTTTGGGTGTTTGTGTTTTGTGATGGTGCCTGGAGAGATAAGAAACAAGCTAGAAGCTAAGAGTTCAAAGGCAATGTTCATTGGATACTCATCAAGTCAGAAAGGATACAAGTGCTATGATCCTAACACAAGGAGAGTGTTAGTATCTAGAGAAGTGAAGTTTGTTGAAGAAAAAGGATATTATGAGGAACAGATTCAAGAAGACTTGAAGGATCTTACCTCTGATAGAGCTGAAACCTTGAGGATTATCCTAGAAGGCCTTGGAATCAACATGAATCAAGGACATCAAGGGGGGAGAAGCACTACCCCAGTCCCGGATCATCAGACTTCCAACCTTGAGCATGAGGGGGGGAATGAAACAAGAACTCCAAACCGTGAAGAAACAAGTAGAGAAGAGAGTTCTGGCTCTCATGATCAAGCTGTGGAATCAAATGATCAAGAAGAAGGAGCTGAAGAGAGTCAGCTAAGGGAAGAAGGAGCTGAAGCAAGTCAGCTAGGAGAAGAAAGATCTGAAACAAGTGTGCTGCCACAAGAAGAACAAGAGATGGCGCAAGAAGGGCCAGTATTGAGAAGAAGTACAAGGCTGAGAAAGGATCCTTCCAGTTGGGTAAACACAAGAGTGTACTACAATGCCCAAGCTGTGAAGCATCCTACTCAGGCCGTGTGTTCTTTTGCTCAATATCCAGAAGCACATTGCGCATTCATGGTAAACTTGGATGAGAATCACATTCCAAGAAGCTATGAAGAGGCAATGGAGGATAAGGAATGGAAGGAATCAGTAGGAGCTGAGGCAGGAGCTATGATAAAGAATGATACATGGTATGAGAGTGAACTACCAAAAGGGAAGAAAGCTGTGTCTAGTAGATGGATCTTTACAATCAAGTACAAGGCTGATGGGTCGATTGAGAGGAAGAAGACTAGACTAGTAGCAAGAGGGTTCACTCAGACATATGGAGAGGATTACATTGAAACATTTGCACCAGTGGCCAAGCTACACACCATTAGGATTGTTTTAAGCTTGGCTGTGAACCTTGGATGGGGATTGTGGCAAATGGATGTAAAGAATGCATTTCTACAAGGAGAACTTGAGGATGAAGTCTATATGTATCCTCCATCAGGCCTGGAACATCTAGTGAAGAGAGGGAATGTACTGAGGCTAAAGAAAGCTATTTATGGGTTGAAGCAATCACCAAGAGCTTGGTATAACAAGTTGAGCACAACCTTAAACGGCCGAGGCTTCAAGAAGTCAGAGTTGGATCACACTCTCTTTACACTCACGACACCCTCAGGTATGGTTGCTCTCCTTGTGTATGTGGATGATATCATTATCACAGGAAGTGATAAGGAAGGTATCAAAGCAACCAAGGAGTTTCTAAAGACTATGTTTGAAATCAAAGACTTGGGAGAAATGAAATACTTCCTTGGAATTGAGATTTGTAGATCCAAGGAAGGTTTGTTCATGTCCCAAAGAAAGTATACACTTGATCTTTTGAAAGATGCAGGTGCTTATGGAGGCAAGACAGCAAGGATGCCAATGGAGGATGGCTACAAAGTACCAAGAGAGGGGGAGATTGAAGACAGCAAGCCATTTCATGATCCTAAACTCTATAGAAAACTTGTTGGCAAATTGATTTATCTTACCATCACAAGACCTGATATATGCTTTGCTGTGAATCAGGTGAGTCAACACATGCAGCTTCCCAAGGAACATCATTGGCGTATGGTGGAGAGGCTGCTGATGTATCTAAATGGCTCGCCGGATCAAGGGGTTTGGATGGGATGCAATGGAAGCTCAGAAGTGGTGGGCTATTGTGATGCTGATTGGGCAGGAGATAGAGCTGATAGGAGATCAACTACCGGCTATTGCACTTTCATTGGAGGCAACTTGGTGACTTGGAAGAGCAAGAAGCAGAAGGTGGTGTCATGTTCAAGTGCTGAAGCTGAGTATAGAGCCATGCTGAAGCTGACAAACGAGTTGGTGTGGATCAAAGGCATCTTGAAGCACTTGGAGATTGATCAAGCCACTCCAATGACAATGCATTGTGACAACCAAGCTGCCATTCACATTGCATCCAACTCGGTGTTCCATGAGAGAACCAAGCACATTGAGGTTGATTGCCACAAAGTGAGACAGATGATTGTGCTTGGAGTGATCTTACCTTGCTATACGAGAAGTGAAGATCAGTTGGCTGATGTGTTCACCAAGGCGGCAAGACAAAAGACTATGGAGTCCATTCACATTAGATTGGGACTCATAGATCTTGGGAAGAGAAGGAGCTGATCCCCTTAGCTGTGAGATCTTTACTCTTTTTCCCTCATTAAGGTTTTATCCCAATGGGTTTTCCTTAGTGAGGTTTTTAATGAGGAAGATCTCATGGCTGTCCAAGCTTAGCTTTCACAAAGCTAAGCTTGAGGGGGAGTGTTGAGAAGAGTGCACTACAATATGAAGAAGAAGTCCAAGAGGGTGTAGAAGTGTTGAGGAGTTAATAAGCAACTAAGAGAAGGAGCATGTACGGTCAGACAGTACGGATAGGGAGAGCAGTACGGACGCAGGCCGTACCAACGACCATCCGTAAGAAGTAACTCGGCCAAGGTGAAATGTAAACAGGCTGGAGTTACTTTACCTTACTTACCGTGAACCTGAAGTTGAGCTGAACATTAGAAGGATAAGGGAGGCGCGTCTGACAGCCTGTCATAGGCTGGAAAGGTAAAGGCATATTCAAAGATGCCTTACACATGTGGAGACTCTCATTGGAAGGATTCAAATGAGCTCTTAGCTGGTTATTGACCTCACATGCTTTCTACTTTATGTAATCGAAACCCTAGTGTCTTAAGCTTCCTATATAAGTGTAAACTCTCTCATTATTAATGTTAAGCAAGTTATGAGTCTCTCTTAGTCTCTCTCTAGTTCTTACTTAGACTCTTAATCTCATTTTATACTTTAATCTTCTCTAAATCTCTTCTAATCTTTCCTAAATACTCAGATCACTCTAAACATCACTAAAAGTGATAGTTTGGTTGAAACGACGAAGAAGCTGTGCTATTCCCAAACTGGGAAACTGGAATCACCTGATTTGAAAGTGGGATAACTTCTTCATCCCAACTCCTATGAGATTTATTCAACTTCCTGGTGATTCTCCACCACTTTATGTATCCAAATCAAGCTTCTCACAAAGAGATTCATCCTGGTTTGATTGGAACGACGACGAAGCTGTGCTATTCCCAAACTGGGAAACTGGAATCACCTGATTTGAAAGTGGGATAACTTCTTCATCCCAACTCCTATGAGATTTATTCAACCTCCTGGTGATTCTCCACCATTTTATGTATCCAAATCAAGCTTCTTACAAAGTGATTCATCCTGGTTTGATTGAAACGACGAAGAAGCTGTGCTATTCCCAAACTGGGAAACTGGAATCACCTGATTTGAAAGTGGGATAACTTCTTCTTGCCAACTCCTATGAGATTTATTCAACTTCCTGGTGATTCTCCACCACTTTATGTATCCAAATCAAGCTTCTTACAAAGTGATTCATCCTGGTTTGATTGGAACGACGAAGAAGCTGTGCTATTCCCAAACTGGGAAACTGGAATCACCTGATTTGAAAGTGGGATAACTTCTTCATCCCAACTCCTATGAGATTTATTCAACTTCCTGGTGATTCTCCACCATTTATGTATTCAAATCAAGCTTCTTACAAAGAGATTCATCCTGGTTTGATTGGAACGACGAAGAAGCTGTGCTATTCCCAAACTGGGAAACTGGAATCACCTGATTTGAAAGTGGGATAACTTCTTCTTGCCAACTCCTATGAGATTTATTCAACTTCCTGGTGATTCTCCACCACTTTATGTATCCAAATCAAGCTTCTCACAAAGTGATTCATCCTGGTTTGATTGGAACGACGAAGAAGCTTGTTATTCCCAAACTGGGAAACTGGAATCACCTGATTTGAAAGTGGGATAACTTCTTCATCCCAACTCCTATGAGATTTATTCAACTTCCTGGTGATTCTCCACCACTTTATGTATCCAAATCAAGCTTCTTACAAAGAGATTCATCCTGGTTTGATTGGAACGACGAAGAAGCTGTGCTATTCCCAAACTGGGAAACTGGAATCACCTGATTTGAAAGTGGGATAACTTCTTCATGCCAACTCCTATGAGATTTATTCAACTTCCTGGTGATTCTCCACCACTTTATGTATCCAAATCAAGCTTCTTACAAAGTGATTCATCCTGGTTTGATTGGAACGACGAAGAAGCTGTGCTATTCCCAAACTGGGAAACTGGAATCACCTGATTTGAAAGTGGGATAACTTCTTCTTGCCAACTCCTATGAGATTTATTCAACTTCCTGGTGATTCTCCACCACTTTATGTATCCAAATCAAGCTTCTCACAAAGTGATTCATCCTGGTTTGATTGGAACGACGAAGAAGCTGTGCTATTCCCAAACTGGGAAACTGGAATCACCTGATTTGAAAGTGGGATAACTTCTTCATCCCAACTCCTATGAGATTTATTCAACTTCCTGGTGATTCTCCACCACTTTATGTATCCAAATCAAGCTTCTTACAAAGTGATTCATCCTGGTTTGATTGGAACGACGAAGAAGCTGTGCTATTCCCAAACTGGGAAACTGGAATCACCTGATTTGAAAGTGGGATAACTTCTTCTTGCCAACTCCTATGAGATTTATTCAACTTCCTGGTGATTCTCCACCACTTTATGTATCCAAATCAAGCTTCTTACAAAGTGATTCATCCTGGTTTGATTGGAACGACGAAGAAGCTGTGCTATTCCCAAACTGGGAAACTGGAATCACCTGATTTGAAAGTGGGATAACTTCTTCATCCCAACTCCTATGAGATTTATTCAACTTCCTGGTGATTCTCCACCACTTTATGTATCCAAATCAAGCTTCTCACAAAGTGATTCATCCTGGTTTGATTGGAACGACGAAGAAGCTGTGCTATTCCCAAACTGGGAAACTGGAATCACCTGATTTGAAAGTGGGATAACTTCTTCATCCCAACTCCTATGAGATTTATTCAACTTCCTGGTGATTCTCCACCACTTTATGTATCCAAATCAAGCTTCTTACAAAGTGATTCATCCTGGTTTGATTGGAACGACGAAGAAGCTGTGCTATTCCCAAACTGGGAAACTGGAATCACCTGATTTGAAAGTGGGATAACTTCTTCATGCCAACTCCTATGAGATTTATTCAACTTCCTGGTGATTCTCCACCACTTTATGTATCCAAATCAAGCTTCTCACAAAGTGATTCATCCTGGTTTGATTGGAACGACGAAGAAGCTGTGCTATTCCCAAACTGGGAAACTGGAATCACCTGATTTGAAAGTGGGATAACTTCTTCATCCCAACTCCTATGAGATTTATTCAACTTCCTGGTGATTCTCCACCACTTTATGTATCCAAATCAAGCTTCTTACAAAGTGATTCATCCTGGTTTGATTGAAACGACGAAGAAGCTGTGCTATTCCCAAACTGGGAAACTGGAATCACCTGATTTGAAAGTGGGATAACTTCTTCTTGCCAACTCCTATGAGATTTATTCAACTTCCTGGTGATTCTCCACCACTTTATGTATCCAAATCAAGCTTCTCACAAAGAGATTCATCCTGGTTTGATTGGAACGACGAAGAAGCTGTGCTATTCCCAAACTGGGAAACTGGAATCACCTGATTTGAAAGTGGGATAACTTCTTCATCCCAACTCCTATGAGATTTATTCAACTTCCTGGTGATTCTCCACCATTTTATGTATCCAAATCAAGCTTCTTACAAAGTGATTCATCCTGGTTTGATTGGAACGACGAAGAAGCTGTGCTATTCCCAAACTGGGAAACTGGAATCACCTGATTTGAAAGTGGGATAACTTCTTCTTGCCAACTCCTATGAGATTTATTCAACTTCCTGGTGATTCTCCACCACTTTATGTATCCAAATCAAGCTTCTTACAAAGTGATTCATCCTGGTTTGTTGGAACGACGAAGAAGCTTTGCTATTCCCAAACTGGGAAACTGGAATCACCTGATTTGAAAGTGGGATAACTTCTTCATCCCAACTCCTATGAGATTTATTCAACTTCCTGGTGATTCTCCACCACTTTATGTATCCAAATCAAGCTTCTCACAAAGAGATTCATCCTGGTTTGATTGGAACGACGAAGAAGCTGTGCTATTCCTATACACTTTTGTGTATTAGAGCATGATTCAACCAATCAGGGATAATCAGATGAAAAGATTAAAGAGATTAAGAGATTCTAGTGAGAGAATAAAGAGAGAGAGACTCAAAACTCCATTAATTAATAACTGATGAGGTTTACAAGTATTAATAGAGAGAGCAACAAGGAAATTCGAAATGGTTAAGCATGTGTAGTCAAAGGACAGGCTGGAACTCCTTTTGAATGACTTGGCTGTGCTTTCTCACATGCTTGCACTAGTATAAAGGTAACTTCTCCTTTCCAGCATCATACAGGCTGTCAAAGTGATCCCTTATCCTTCCTTAACCTCACTTATCCTCTTTGGTCGAGTTTCCTCTCTTCTCTTCACTAAGTTACCTTCTCATCCCATCAGATAACTTCCCCAAGTAGTTACTGTGGTTAAAATAAAGTTACCACAGTAAAACTCTAAAGTTACTGTCTCAGCCTCCTTGGTCTTCATCTCAATACTCCCCCTCAAGCTTGACCATGTAGAACAAGTCAAGCTTGGAAACCATGAAGACCTCCCTCGTTAAAAACCTCACCAAGTAAAACCCATTGGGATAAAACCTTGATGAGGGAAAAAGAGTGGAGACTCCATGGTTAAGGGGCTCAGCTCCTAGGAGTCAGATCAATGAGTCCAAGCCTTGACAGTATGGACTCCATTGTCTTCAATCTCGCTGCCTTAGTAAACACATCTGCAAGCTGATCTTCACTTCTTGTATAACATGGCAGAATCACTCCTAAGATGATCATCTGCCTCACCTTATGACAATCCACCTCTATGTGCTTTGTTCTCTCATGAAACACTGAATTGGAGGCAATGTGGATAGCTGCTTGATTGTCACAATGCATTGTCATAGGTGTGGCCTGCTCGATCTCCAAGTGCTTCAAGATCCCCTTGATCCACACCAACTCATTTGTAAGCTTCAACATAGCTCTATACTCAGCTTCAGCACTTGAACAGGAGATGACCTTCTGCTTCTTACTCTTCCAAGTAACCAGATTCCCTCCAATGAATGTACAATACCCAGTAGTTGATCTCCTGTCCACTCTATCTCCTGCCCAATCAGCATCACAATACCCAACCACTTCTGTACTGCCATTGCAACCCATCCAAACTCCTTGTCCATGTGAGCCACTCAAATACCTCAGTATCCTATCAACCATCTTCCAGTGATGTACCTTTGGCGCCTGCATATGTTGGCTCACTTGATTCACAGCAAAGCATATATCAGGTCTGGTGATAGTCAAGTAGATCAGCTTACCCACCATCCTCCTATACAGCTTAGCATCCTCAAACAACTGGTTCTCTTCAACCTCCCCCTCACGCAAGACCTTATACCCTTCCTCAAGAGGTGTCTTAGCTATCTTCCCTCCAAGCACATCAGTCTCCTTCAGCATATCCATAGTATACTTCCTTTGAGACATAAACAAACCCTCCTTAGATCTGCATATCTCAATCCCCAAAAAATACTTCATCTCTCCCAAGTCTTTAATATCAAACACAGACTTGAGAAACTCTTTGGTGGCTTTAATCCCAGCCTTATCACTCCCTGTGATAATCAAATCATCCACATACACCAAATCACTATGATCCCTGATGGTCCAACCAGTGTGAAGAGTGTATGATCTAGTTCAGACTTCCTGAACCCTCTCCCATTGAGAGTTGTACTAAGCTTTCTGTACCAAGCTCTAGGAGACTGCTTCAGCCCATATATAGCCTTCTTCAATCTCAAAACATTCCCTGGCTTTACTAGATGCTCAAGACCAGGAGGTGGATGCATGTATACTTCATCTTCAAGTTCACCTTGCAAGAAAGCATTCTTCACATCCATTTGCCACAAATCCCACTCCAAGTTTGTTGCAATAGATAACACAATTCGAATTGTGTGAAGCTTGGCCACTGGTGCAAAAGTATCAATGTAATCTTCCCCATAAGTCTGTGTAAATCCTCTTGCAACCAGCCTAGTCTTGCGCCTATCTATCTCCCCATTTGCAAGGTACTTGATGGTGAAGATCCATCTGCTTGAAACTGCCTTCTTCCCTTTAGGTAACTCACTCTCATACCAAGTATCATTCCTGATCATTGCATCCCTTTCATCTCCTACTGAATCTCTCCAAACCTTGTGCTTCATAGCTTCTTCATAAGATCTTGGTATCTCATTCTCATCCAAGTTACACATAAACACCATGTGCTCTTCTGGAAACTCTGCAAAGGAACACACGGCTTGAGAGGGATGCTCCACAGCCTGGGCATTGTAGTACACTCTCGTGTTTACCCAGTTGGAAGGATCCCTCCTTATCCTTGTGCTCCTCCGCAAGGTCTCAACCTGTTCTTCAGCCTGAACATTCTCTTGTGCTTCCTCTCTTAAACCAGTAGGTTCTCCCTGCTCATTTCCACCTGACTGAGCTTCACTCTCTACTTCCTGTGTCTCCTCCTGATCATGCTGACCTGAATCCTCTTGGTTATGCTCCTGCTCCCCTGATTCAGATCCATTCCCCCTCTCATGATCAAGAGGGGTTGTTCCTCCAGCTTCTCCAGTTTGATTAGAAGGTCCGGTTCTTCCTGGTTCCTGATCTTGGGATAATCCTATCCCTAGCCTCTCCAACAACACTCTCAATGTTGTTGCCTTCTCTGATGGAGCTCGGGACAGATCCTCTAGGTCTTCCCATTTCTTCTCCTCATAATACCCTTTAGACTCAACAAACTTCACTTCTCTAGATACCATAACCCTCCTAGTTATTGGATCATAACATTTGTAGCCTTTCTGAGTGATTGAGTACCCAATGAACATAGCTTTAGTACTCTTTGCTTCTAGCTTGTTCCTTCTTTCTCCGGGAATCATCACATAACATAAGCACCCAAAGACTCTCAAATGATCAATGTGTGGCTTGGCCTTGTTCAATACTTCAAAGGGAGACAGTTTCTTCAAGACACGGGTTGGCACTCTATTGATGAGATAGCAAGCAGTCTGAACAGCATCACTCCAAAACCTCTTAGGGACATTCATGTGGAACATGATTGATCTCGCAACCTCCATCAAATGTCTGTTCTTCCTCTCAGCCACCCCATTTTGTTGTGGTGTGTAAGGACAGCTAGTTTGTTGCACAATCCCATGCTTTGCAAGATGACTCTTGAAAGCATTGCTAGTGTATTCTCCTCCATTATCAGACCTCAGAATCCTCACAGTGGCATTGTACTGATTAGTAACATATGCTTGGAAGTTCATGAAGGCTTCTAGGACTCTGTCTTTGGAGGGAATCATGGTGATCCATGTGTACTTGGACTTCTCATCAATGAAAGTCACAAAGTACTTATGGCTGTCTCTAGACATACAGGGAGCTGTCCACACGTCTGAATGCACCAGATCAAAGCAATTCTCATATCTGGTTTCTGATGTTGGGAAGACAGTCCTACAGTGCTTTCCAAGTATACAAGCTTCACACTCCAAGTGATTGAACGCCATACTTGGTAGAATCAGTTCAATTGCCTTGGCATGAGGATGTCCCAGCCTTGCATGCCATGTGAGATTATCACACCTATCCGTTGTGCTGCTTAAACACACAGACTCCACAGGACTAGGCGCCTCAGTTGTTTGGAGATGATAGAGCTGATGCTTGCTGTCTCCTCTGCCAATAACCCTTCCAGTCTTCAAATCCTGGAACTCAACTTCATTTGGTCTGAAAACCACTTGACAATCCAGATCAACTGTAGCCTTCTTAACTGAGATTAGATTGGATGTAAACTGAGGTAGGTAGAAGGCAGTGGAGTTCTTCTCAAACAGCTTGAGGTTTCCCACTCCTTCTATTGGGATCCTGGTACCATTGGCTATCATGACACTCCCTGTTGCTGCTTTAACCTCACTGATTAGTCTCTTGTCACTGATCATGTGGTGTGTTGCTCCAGAGTCAATGATGATGGGTTTAGATGTGGATGCTTTGGCAGGAGCACCCAGACTCCGGGTCGTAGCCAAAGCATACACATGCTTAACCAACTCATTGTTGAGATGAGGAGATGAGGAGTGGATACATTGATAGAGGAAGAGTATTGGGTTAGTCCAGTAACTTTGGGATTTACCACAGTAACTTTAGTTTTACTGTGGTAACTAAAGTGAGAAGAAGAGAAGTTACCACCCGATGGGTTAATTGGAGTCTAACTGAGGTTAATCCTTTCTTATCCTAAGTGAGACGTTGGAAGAGGATAAGGAAGGATAAGGGATCACTTTGACAGCCTGTATGATGCTGGAAAGGAGAGGATGCTTTTACACTAGTGCAAGCATGTGAGAAAGCACAGCCAAGTGATTCAAAAGGAGTTCCAGTCTGTCCTTTGACTCCACATGCTTATACATTTCGAAAACCCTTGTTGCTCTCTCTATATATACTTGTAAACCTCATCAGTAATTAATTAATGGAGTTTTGAGTATTCTCTCTCTACTTATTCTCTTAATCTCTTTAATCTTACAAAAAAGTATGATTGTTCTTAAACTTGGTTAGAAAACACTCTAATACACAAAAGTGTTATGGTATCAGAGCCAGGTTGCTTTAAAAGGAGAGAGTGATTTCGTTTTTCTTGAGTGTTCTTGAGTGTTCTTGAGAGTTCTTGAGATTTTTCAAGAGCTAGATCCTTTAAAATTCAAGCTTGTGTCTGTTGTTGTTTCTTTTGGAGAGTCAGCTTCAAGGGAGTCCTTTTAGGTGTTTAACAAGGTCAGAAGAGGGGTCTAGCTTGTGGTTGAGCTTGGCGTGTGAGATTAGAAGCATTTGAGGGAAGATCTAGGCTAAAGAAAATGGAGCTGCTTCAATCTGGTACAACAAGGGCGTGAAGAGAAGAAAGAGAGAGGGATTGAGTGGGGGTGGTTCTCACAAATGAAAACAACTCTGAAAAGGTGTGGAGTTTGGAGAAACCATGAGAAGGAAGAGTCTTTGAAGGGTAAAGCTGCTGAGAAAGATCAGACAGCAAGAGAAACAAGTGGAAATTGCTTTAGTCTTGAAGAAAGTACACTGCTTGAGAAGATTGAAGATGTTTATGAGAACAAGATCAGTCTTAGGAGAGTGTATGAAGTCAAGAAGGTGATCAGTGGAGTTAAACCAGGAAGAGAAGAGTTCAATAACCATGTGAGGAAGCTACAACATTTGTGGGTTGAACTACAAGGGTTGAGATCCCATGTGGATGGGGATACTACACACAGAGCAAGAGATGGTCTTGAAGCTCTTGGCGAGCATGGAGTCATCATATGGGTGGCTGGTGGAGATGGTTCTAAGAGGGGAACAGCTTCCGGAAATGGAAGAGATCTGTGTGCTTATAAGAAGGGCGTATGAGATAATGAGAGATGATGAGAGGCTAACCATGAGTAGGAGTGAGAGCTCATGGAAGCCAACTGGGAGTAGGAGTGAGAGCTTCCAGAAGCTAACCATGAGTAGGAGTGAGGGCTCATGGAGGCTAACCGGGAGTAGGAGTGAGGGCTTCCGGAAGAGGAGGAGGTGCAGAATGCTATCCAAAGCTTCTATCAACATAGGAAAGGGTAGGAAGAGAGTTGTGGGAGAGTGTTCTTACTCAGCCTACATGGGGGAATCAGTAGAAGACAGTGGGGTGTTAAAAGAGCAGGAGAAAGGGAGTGGAGCTGATGATCGCATCACCAGGAAGGAATGGAGAGTGTTCATGGAACATGTACAAGCCTTAGCAGCAAGCAAGAAGCATGCTATACAATCCGGAGCTTCTAAACCCATTGTGATTGATTCTGGAGCAAGTCATCATATGATCAGTGATAGGAGGCTTATAAGTGAGATCAAGGCTGCAACAGGGAGTGTTATGATAGCTAATGGTGCTATGATCCCAATAGAAGGAGTGGGAAAGCTCAAACTGTTTGAGAAGGACACGGCTGCCTTCTACATGCCTCAGTTCACTTCAAATCTATTATCTGTGAAGAAAGCTACCATTGATCTTGATTGTCAAGTAGTATTCAGACCTGATGAAGTGGAGTTTCAAGATTTGAAGACTGGGAGAGTTATTGGCAGAGGGGACAGCAAGAATCAGCTATACCATCTTCAAATGGCTAAGAATTCTAAACCTTTTGATTCTGTGTGCTTAAGTAGTGCTGTTGATAGGTGTGATAGTATGACTTGGCATGCTAGATTGGGACATCCTCATGCTCGTGCAATTGAATTGATCATGCCTAATATGTCATTTAATCACTTGGACTGTGAAGCATGCATATTAGGAAAGCATTGTAGGACTGTTTTTCCAACATCAGAGACTACTTATGAGCATTGCTTTGATCTAGTTCATTCAGATGTGTGGACAGCTCCTTGTTTGTCTAGAGATAGCCAGAAGTACTTTGTGACATTTATTGATGAGAAGTCTAAGTATACTTGGCTTACATTGCTTCCATCTAAAGATAGGGTGTTAGAAGCATTTATGAACTTCCAAGCATATGTATCTAATCAATACAATGCTACTGTGAAGGTACTGAGATCAGATAATGGAGGTGAATACATCAGCAATGCCTTCAAGAGTCATCTAGCCAAGCATGGGATTGTGCATCAGACTAGCTGCCCTTATACACCACAGCAGAATGGTGTAGCTGAGAGGAAGAATAGGCACTTGATGGAGGTTGCTAGATCGATGATGTTTCATGCAAATGTCCCAAAACGTTTTTGGAGTGATGCTGTGCAGACTGCTTGCTATCTCATCAACAGGGTTCCAACTAAGATATTGAAGAACCTGTCTCCATTTGAAGTGTTGAACAAGAGCAAACCTGTCATTGATCACCTACGTGTCTTTGGGTGTGTGTGCTATGTCATGGTTCCAGGAGAGCAGAGAAACAAGCTTGAGGCAAAGAGTACTAAGGCTATGTTCATTGGTTACTCTATCACTCAAAGGGGTACAAGTGCTATGATCCTGAAGCAAGGAGGGTGATGGTATCTAGAGAAGTGAAGTTTGTTGAAACAAAAGGTTATTATGAAGAAAAGGAGTGGGAAAATCTGAAGGATTTGTCTCAAGCTCCATCTGATAAGGCAACAATACTGAGAGTATTGTTGGAGAAGCTCGGGATAGGGATATCCCAGGATCAGGAACCGGAAGGAGAGAGCCTTCCAATCAGGCTGGTGGAGCTGGAAGAACAAGTCCTCTTGATCATGAGAGGGGGAATGGAACTGAATCTGGTGAGCAAGAGCAAAACCAAGAGGATTCAGGCCTTCATGATCAAGATACATCACAAGAAGTTGAGAACAATGTTCAGTCTAGTGGAGAAGTGGATGAGGGTCAGTCTAGTGGAGAAGAACAAGTCGGACCGGTCAGTTCAGAAGAGGAGCAAGTGGAGCCGGCTAGTGTTCAAACTGAAGATCAGGTTCAAGCTTTGAGGAGGAGCACAAGGATAAAGAGGGATCCTTCCAACTGGGTAAACACGAGAGTGTACTACAATGCCCAGGCTGTGGAGCATCCCTCTCAAGCCATGTGTTCCTTTGCTGAGTTTCCAGAGGAGCATTATGCCTTTATGATTAGTCTGGATGAGAGTTATGTACCAAGGACTTATGAAGAAGCTATGTTAGACAAGGAATGGAAAGAATCAGTGGGAGCTGAAGCAGGTGCTATGATCAAAAATGATACATGGTATGAGAGTGAGCTGCCTAAGGGAAAGAAGGCTGTATCTAGTAGATGGATCTTCACAATCAAGTATCTAGCAAATGGACAGATTGATAGGAAGAAGACCAGATTGGTTGCAAGAGGATTTAACACAACTATGGAGAGGATTACATTCCTTGCACCATTA